>NW_024062965.1:600000-840327 GCF_006381635.1 Hibiscus syriacus | reverse complement strand
ATAATACATTGATACATATCAATATACAATGGTATATTCTAATCTATCTTCTTAGACTAAAAGAAAGACTATTTTCATCTCTTAATTAAGGTAGGTATCGGTACACTCTACAGTGTATCGATACATCCTTTAACGTGTGTATCGATACACTACCTATGTATCGGTACATAAATTACATTCGATGTTTTCATCTTAAAGGGTGTATCGTACATGTGTATCGATACACTTATTGCATTCGATGTTTTCTTTATTCAAGAGTGTATCGATACATGTTGATGTGTACCGATACTATCTGCCCAGAAATCATATTTTGAGCACGAAAAGCACTTCATTTTCAGCTCAACACTTCATATTTCGATCCTTCACATTCTTAGTTCATCTACTCATGTTTAAACTCATTTCTACTTAATAATAACCTCTTACCTCAAAATCTTATCCTTCATATGTAATTAAAAAATTACACCAACTTTGCAAACATTTCAAATCTAATTCTAACATTTTATATGCCTTAATTCGGTTGATGACAAGTCAAATTTAACTTCCAATTCGAATTATGAACTCTATTCCAAAATTTTTCAAGAACTCATAATCTTTACTTTTTCCTACACCCTTCATCTTGTTGTTTTAAACAAATTAAGCTTTCCTTAAGCTTAATTTCCATCTAATGCATAAACCACCTTAATTCAGCTAATAAGTAGCTAATAAGATTCTTACCTTTGTTTGGGCTGACACGCATGAAGAAGAAGGAGAAGAAGAGCACTCTAAAAGCTTGGTTTCTTCCCCTCATCCCATATGGAAACATATATAACCATAACAAATTAAATTATTTCCCTTGTCAAGACCATTTTATCCTTCAATTCCTCATTCTTTATAATTTGATCCTACACAACATTTACCATATAAGTCTTGAACTATTCAATTAATCTACTTTAATCACCAAATTCCCAAACTTTACAATTTAATCACTAACCCAGTATTGAGATGTACATTATTAATAGCATGTATACGAGTGATAAGCATATGTACTTGATAAAACTAGTCATTGATGGATTTGTATGGTCCATAAGGGCCTTTATTTTGATGGTATATTGATTAGGTAGAATTTCTTGTGAGAACGCGTAGTTTGCCTTATGGATGAATATACCCTTATCTTAAAGCACCCATTGGTACCTAATTCATCCTATGTATTTCACTGATTTAGCTTAACTCATATTTAACATGGTTGCTGAATGTAGCTATATTTAGGGACTCAATTCATTCAATATTGATAATGATGTGATTTGTATGCTCCTTTCTCATAGGGTCATAGAAAGGTAAAAAGGTTATAAGCATTGAATAGTGTTTGATTTGCTCTAAAAGAGTTTTTAATTGTTTTAAATGGATGCAGAATTTTTATAGGTCATATAGGTGGAGTTTAGCATTATGTAATGCATGTTGAGTTTTTTTTTTTGATGTCCAAATTCATATTTTGATTTTACTTAGTGATCATGGGACCAAATAGAGGTAACTTAGGGTTTATAATTACATTTATAGTGAATTAGAGCAGAGGTTTCAAAACCCTAAGGTTTCAAAACCATTTCGACAAAATGCTCAAAGTTTTTGTGGGTTCGAAACCCTCGGGTGGTTTCCAAACCCCCTGAAATTAGTATTTTCTCTATAACTTTTGAATACGATGTAGAATCAGTTGTCGTTTTTAGAATTCTTATTTTTGAAAGATCTATTTATTAAACCATTATTTAGTAAATAAAAATTTAAATTTTTTAAACGGTCCTAATAAATTTATATTTACAATGTAATCGATTTGAATATTCAATGTAGTTCAAAATGGTTTTAGAAGCTTGAATGATTTGATTAATTGCTTGTTCATGAAATGATTTGAACCAATTAACTACTTTGGTTCAATGGTTGAGTCTTGCTTCTTCAATCCAGGAACTCCATGTTTGATTCCATTAGGTATCATTTGAGAGTTTAAAATTTTCTTCCTCTAGAGGGGTGACTGTCACTTTCGATGAGGAAAATATATAATTAAAAAATAAATTAAACTAAATTTAGTCATCCAATCGGATGGTGACATGTCATTACACTTGGCATGAGTGACACATGGTATCTTTGATTGAGGGTTAAATTTATTCTAATTTATTAAAATTAGGACCAAATCGATAGAATATATTAACAATGACCAATGTGTAATTATATCAAATATTTTAATTGTCACATCAATTTCTCTGTTAAATATTTACGAAAATGGCTTAATTGAATGCTTAAATAGTTGAGTGACCTGAGTTATAAAATTTCAGAAATGGTGGTCAAATGAAAAGGCAATAGTTAAGTGGTCACTTGTATAGTTTACCTTTATTTTAAATAATTAACCTTTAATTTTTTTAACTAATTTATAACTTTTAGAATTTAAAATTTTTATAAATAAATTAGTGACTCATCGTTAGTGATGCTCATCGGTACTTGTCGAGCATGACATACTCATCTTAAATTAATTAGCTCTTTCTATCAACAAAATTGCCAATTTTTGGTTATATACTAATTTGGATTGACGTGAATAAATTAAAACACATATTCACCTATCACTAGGAATTTAAATATGATGTGTTAAAAATAATAGATTATATTAATAAATTTAGGATAATTATTTATTTTCTTTCTTAATTAGTCAAATTTAAATTGTACATCCAATAGGTACGCATGTGTATAAATTAATCCACATATTTTAAATATACCTCCTATCAAATTTAAGTTGACATTTACTGCTCAGGTTAATTATAGGTCAATGGAAAGATTTGATCGTTATTGATATTAGGGTAAATGCATATGGTCACTAATGTTTAGGTTCGTGTTCCTTTTCATCGTTGAAGTTTCAAAAGTCACAAATTAGTCACTAACATTATCGCTTGTTACAAAATGGTCACTTGACGTTAACAATCGTTAACAATTGTTACTGTAGCAACGGAATGCTGATGTGGCACGTTAAACCAACTGACTCAGCATGTTTGATCTACCTTTTGACTTTCTTCTTCTTTATCTTCAAAATAACTTGGAAAACCTCCCTCTTTCTTTTGTGGAAAGAAATGGTATTATTGTGTAACTACATTTAAATTTTGATACATAGGGTGTGCCCTTTTTTTTTCTAACACACTGTTTGATACCGTTGTTTGTTTCATTTGCTCAGGCATTCACAATAGTAATAACAGTTGCTCTTATAGGTTCTCTATATTATGTGGCTGCTGCGTCTTTGAAAGGTAGATTATGTCACTGTCATTTCAAGAAACTTATGTTATCCTCAGATTTCATCTTTTTACTTGTTCCTTTCCTTTTTTCCCATCTTCAGATCCTACTTATGTAGTTGCATCAGTTCAACGATATGGTTCTGCACATAAAGATTGAGAAAGAAGAAGAAGAAGAAGAAGAAATGATCATCACACAGAGCAATACTTTGCCACTATACACGGTATATACTCCGCCACTATACGGGGATATGAAGAAGAATAAGAAAGAAGAATGGTCATCACACACGACATAAGCCGCTGAGAAGAATAAGAATAAAGAGAGAAACAATCATTACACACGGCATATACTCCGCACTATACTGGGATATGAAGAAGAAGAAACGATCATCACACACGACATATACTCCTCCATATGAAGAAGAAGAAGAGAAACGTCGAGTGACTATTTTGTAATAAACGATAACGTTAGTGACAATTTATAACTTTTAAAACATCAGTGGTGAAAAAGAACACTAATCCAGACTTAGTGACATCGGCGTAGTTCACCCTTGATATTAATATTTTGATGATTCCATTAAAATAATTTAGAAATTTAAAGATAACTTTAAAATTATATATCATAACTTGAAGATGTATGATATTGTTTATCAGGAAAATGAGCTAATAAATTATACCAACATATTAATTCAAATACACTCTTTTAAATTAAACATTTAATTACTTTGTTTTCTAAGTTATAAAAAGTATTTAAAGAAATGTAGTTTATCTAGGAGCCAAGTAATGATTTTATTTTTTGTATATCCAACTTATTTAAGCTCGGGTTGGATTGATCCATAACATTCTTGAACTACTTAAAATGATGAAATATTATAAATATTCTATAATATTAATATAGTTCAAAAAAAGTATTGAAGCAAAACATTGATATGTAATTTATATAAAAATATGATCTATTTATATAAAATATGTAATTTATATAATTGCAGAGGATATTAAACCCACCAATATTAACAAAATACACAGAAAATAAAAAAAAAAAGCCCTTAACAAACATATATAATTACCATAAATAGGGGAAGAACATACATTTTACCTGGCAAGGCTGCAAAGGCCATCTAATTTTATATTAAGTATATAATATAATCTACATACATATTTAAATCTTAATTAACAAAATAAAATTTAAAGAAAAAAGGAGAGATACACTGAAGGTTGGTAAATCTTGGAAAGAGCTTGCAAAATATGAACTTGTGACTGCAAATGCATTATATAATCTGCTGTCCTCAAAAACAATCGATCCGTTTGCATCCCTTTCCCGCCCGGAATTAGCTTCTGCAACCTCTTCACCTTCATTCTAACCGACCGGCCGCCGCCGCCAGAAGCAGTCCGCCTCCTCCTCATCCGCCAATATTTCACCCTAGTGAACTCTTTGCACCTCTTTGACTCCATAGTTTCGTAAGGTAAAAAAGAGAATTAGCAAATGTGTGTAGATTCTTAGCACTACGCTGGAATCAAAGGTTTTGATGTAAAGAAAAAATGAGAGATGAGAGGAGCTTTAAATGGTGGTGAAGAAGAGTTGTAGAACGGGCCATGTGAGCCGAGTCTTGGTGTTCCTTTCGGCTCTTACGAGTGTATCATGAATTTTTAATTTGTTTATTGGAGTAAATTATGCATTAGTCACTTAGCTATCACTTTAGTTCCATTCTAAACATCTAATTATTTTATTTTTCAGAATCATCACTATCATTATATTTTGGTTTTATTTTGTCACCCACGATTAAAAGATTATCAAAACTGCCGACGATATTTTCATTTTTTTAATAATAATGTGATATTACCTTATATCACCATTAATTTTTTTAATAACGAATGACCAAAATAAAATAAAACGTAACATTAGTGATGATTTTAAAAAACAAATAACTAAATGACCAAAACGAAATTAAAGTAATAGTTGTAGTGACTAAATACATAATTTATCCATATTATTATAGATTCTAATATATATATATATATATATATATATATATATATATATAATTTTAAGAATGTGTATATACGTGTATATGTTTTTATTTCTTAATGTTTAGTCACACGTTCTTTATTTTGTCGTCTTATGGACGTTGGCTTGTGGAGGGGCCCAACAAATGCTTAACTTACAACTGACCGACGCACGTATGTGACAGCTCTCTCGTTCGTCTAAATCCAAACACCATTTATATTTTAAATCTTTTATGCTTTTATTTAACGATTTAATCAGATATTAATCCAACATAAAATTAAACACATGTCAAATTTAGATTACTAATAGATGATGAAGTTAAACTTAATAAAATATATCTAAATGCTTTACTTGATTATATAACTTCACGTGCAAAAAAATGATATGAATTGGCTTGTAATAATCTAGTAAATGACATCAAATTTTGTTATTTTTATTATGATATGATACGTCTTGTTTAATTAAACAAATTATCTATTTACTACCTCACTGAATTTTTCAAAATTCACTTCATTTGTTTAAACATTATTTTGAAAATTCAATCATGATAGAGTATTATAAGTTGTATTTTAAGGACCTTTACTTCACAATTTTCTCTATGCACACTGGTTTTCACCAAATATTTCTTTTTGGGGTGTAAATAAACAGAACGCTCGATGAACTGTTCGTGAATTGTTCGTATAACGTTCGCTTATATTCGTTTGTTAAGCTAAATAAACGAACATGAACAAAAAGTTCATGTTCATTTAGTAAACGAACGAATACGAACAGATATGCGTTCGGTTCGTTTATGTTCACGAAAAAACTCATTTATGAGCTCGTTTATAAGCTCGTTTATGAGCTTGTTTATCAACTCGTTCATTTATGTTCATGAACAAACTCGTTTACCCGATTCTCCTTTTCCTTTTATTTTTTTACACTTTAAATATTGCTGAAGATAAGGATTAAATAGAACACATAATAAAAGTTGTATTTTAAACTATGAATTTTAAAGAGTTTAACCACCAGTGGAGTAATTTTATCATTTTTTTAGCTCGCAAATGAAATTAAAAATCGAATATATAAACGAACGATAAACAAACACTAAAACAACGCTAAACGAACACTAAATGAACGCTAAACGAACATGTTCGTGAACAATAAATAAACTAATACGAACACCTTTAAAAATAAATAAATGAATACGAACACAATATTGAAAATTTAAACGACAAAACTGAATATAAACACCTTTAAAATAAAATAAACGAACACGAATATAACATTGTTCTTTCAAGCTCGGTTCATTTACACCCTTCCTCTACTTATCGGTACATGTCTTTAAACAAATAATTCATTACGGTTGATTTAAAATATTTGATAGTCAGTTTTTTTAAATTTTACCAAATTGACATAGTCATTAACCCAATTTCAACTCCGTGAAACTAGAGATATTAAACGAACTAAATTAGAAAATGACTAAAATATCGCTTCCTTCAAATAATAATTAACACTATTATTATAATGTTACATTTGCATGTACACTTATCCCTACACTATTATTAACACTATTATTATAATGTTACATTTGTATGTTCAAATAATAATTTAGAAAAATTATAAATTCTTTAAAAAAATTAAATTCATTACTAAATAAGCCGCTTACAAATCAATATATTCAAAAATAATAATGTTACATTTGTATGTACACTTATCCCTACACTGTTGTTAAAACACAAATTTAAAAAATAAATCTTCCAAAGGTTTTTTTTTAAATAAATGAGGGAAGAATGGTGCAAGGCGTAACTGGTCACCATATTAAGATTATCCAGGCAGGAGTCAACTTCCTTATGGACACATATGTATTAGGTTTGTCTACATCTTGATAACCTTGAAGGTGTTTGTATGAATATAATTTTGGGGTCCCCTATTCTACTTGCCTGAAGCTTCCAGATCCACGAAAGACGGTTATAAACCCATTCCATGTGCACGATCATGATGACTTTCTCACACGATGAACGCAAAATTTTAGATTGCGGGTGAAATTATAATTTTAAAATAAATTATAAGATGATAAAATATAATAAAATAACTTAAATATTTAAAAATTTAATATTTAAGAAGAAGATTATCCTTAATCACCCCTTGGTCTATCACTAGATAGATATTTATTTATACATATTTGTACAAACTCGCCATGAATAATATCTTCTAACACTATTACCATATTACGTAAGTAAACTTTCAAATATTATACAAGTATATGTTGCAGCAATAGTACATTTTAAAAGCATATGGCTAGTGGGTGTTTGGGGTTGGGGGGTGAAAGATGGCAAAAACCATGTGGTTTGTCCTGGAGGTAAGAGGAGGCCTGGCTGGCTATCGGTGCCAACAAGTTTTAATTCGCTAAGTTCCAATTGATTCGTTGGACATGAAAATGGCCTCATTCCTTTCATTTTTCCTGCATTTAGTTTAATATTTGTGAATATGACATTATTTATTTGTGAAATAATTAATTCAAGCGTCCTGCGAAGTCTTCAAAGTGTGTATGGAAATGGATAATGATTTATGCACATGTTGATGTTCGTATATATATGATTTATATATACACAGCATTCATTTTCATATGTGCTCCGTTGGCTTTATATCGTCCATCAAAAAAATATATGGATGTGTTTTTATGTTATGTTTAGTTTATAATTATATTTTTACTAATATTATTTTTTAATCTTTTAACATTTAATTTTTTTTCTAAAAAGAACATGTTAGTGATGGAACACTTGTATCAAAATCATACTCACAACAAAATTAAAGAGAAGATGGGATTAATGTAGCTGGATGGGTGGATATATAAATACGTATGACGAAGGCAGGATGATGAGCAACTGATACGATATGGAGGGGCCCCATGCCCTCCACCTTCACACAAACGGTTTATTGCACCCCTCGGCCCATACTCACCATGTGGATTGCCAACTCATTGATCTTGACCTTCACTTCCTTCCCATTCATTATTCTTACTCTTTCTCTGTATATTTGTGCCAATCTCCCTTTTTCCTAATTTGTTCCATTTGATATATTAAATTCATTACTGTAGACACACACATATATATTAATCTCATTATAAAAATTAATATAAAATTAAATGACGAATATATGATATGTGTAATAAATATTAAAGTGACATAAATTTTGAAAGTTTGGTGACCAAAGTATAAAATTGAAAAAAGTTTAGGGATTAAAGTGGTAATTTTTCTAAAAAGAATTTTTATTCCATAAATGGATAATTTATTCTCGAGATTAGGGTTTTATGGAAAATAGATGTTTGATCTGGAAATTATTTTAAAATCTAGAAGGTGTTAAAGTCCAGTAAGAATTCGATAAATCATATAAAATAGAAATTTTGGGAAAATTTGAAGATGATAAATTAAGCTTAAAATATATTATTTCCACATGTTTAAATGATGAAAATAAAATTGACAATTGGATGTGAGGAATTATTTCCATGTTTAATTTGGATCATTGGATGAAAAATGGCAAGATTGAAATTTTGAAAAGATTGCATGGGCAAAGTTGTAAAGGATGAATTAATTTGTTCATCTTTGACTTTAGGAAGATAAATGTTATTTAGCTTGGTATTAAGGTAAATATCAAGTTTCATTAATGGCAAAATGGATATTTCTCATTAAATGAATATTTTATTCATTAAGCTTAATAAAGGTTAAATTAACATGAAATCACTTAGAAATTTCATGAAAGATTGGTGATTTTTCAGCTTTTGGCCGTGTAACCCAAACCCTAGGTAAGGAAAATTTTATTTCCCATTTTTGAACAATTTTCTTTGGATTTTGGGTTAAGACGTGAAATAAAAAAATGTTTTATTCGAAAAACGCTATCATTTGGTACCATTATTGCATGCTAATTTGGTTTGTGTTTGTTGAAAATATTTTGATGTTTCGATATAAATTAAGTGTTATGAATTTTAAGATTTTATAATCATTTTTAAAGTATATTCGATTAAATTATTCGAATATCAAAAATTACTCTAAGTTTTCAAAGGTCAATTTCAATCATTACTAATGTAAAATTGTTTTAAACTTAAAATTTTTGAAACAATTTTACAAAGTATTTCGAACCAAAACCGTCAAATCAATTTATAAAGGGATGTACCGATGCACTATTTGATGTATCGATGCACACCCTAATTCGAATGCATTTTGTGTACCAATGCACAGCCATGCATCGATGCACTCTGATTTTATTGAAACATCGAATGCATTTTATGAACCGATGCACAACCATGCATCGATGCACTCCTGGCTCTTTTGAAACATCGAATGTAATTAGTGTATTGATGCACCCCAAGTGTACCGATGCACTAGGTCTTATAACGGTCAAAATATTTGAATTTTACACACAATGTACCGATGCACCTTGAGAGTGTACTGATGCACCTACGCTTCCAACCAGATTTTTAAATGATAATTACACAATAATGACTCTATTGACTTTACCAATGATCCCCAATGTTCAAAAGTGATTCAAGGTATATTTAAACAAGTTTAGGAGCCATTGATCAACAACAAGAAACAACAATTGTGAGAGAATCAAAGATAAAGCCTTGAACTTATCGTTTGGGCATTTTTCAACCTATTTTTCATTCAATATTCATTTTGCTTTCAAGAACACCCTTTGTACTCAATTGTATTATTTTAAGTGTTCTTTCTTTGTTCTAGAATTGTGCAAACATCTTGCCTTGTGAGGTTTTTCTGTAAGTTTGCGAAATTTGTATTCTTCTCTTTGGGAGAGAGTGTTCTTAAGAATTTGGGGTATAATTCTTGAGGGAGTTGTAAGGTTACTATTTGTCCTAAAAAAAGAACAAATTAGTGAATTTGTTGGCAAATCCTTAGTGTGGATAGCTAAGGTAGTAGACGTAGACTTTTGTTGAGAAAGTCGAACCACTCTAAATCGCTGTGAAATTATTTTCTATTTTTTGCAAAAGCTTCTACCAAAATTTTGATTGCCAATTCACCCCCACTTGGCTATTTCGTCGATTGATTAACTCAACAATTGGTATCAGAGCCTCACTCATTTGAAGATTTAATCGCCTCTTAAGTCGTCGGGAAGAGTTATATTGATATTCAAGTCATCAATGACCTCCACTTCAAACTTCGAATTTGGTCTTGATTCAATGCCCTCAACAAGCCTCCTTTCTTCAATGGAGTTAATTATGATTATTGGAAGAATTGGATGAGGTACTTCATTCAAGCAAGTGACATGGGAGCATATAATATCATAGAAGACGAATACATAATACATTCCACTCATTCGAGATCGTGGAGTGAAGAAGAGACAAGAATGTTCCAGCTCAACTCAAAGGCTATTCATATTATATTTTGTGCTCTTGGACCAAATGAATACGAGAGAGTTTCATCTTGTAAAACCGCCAAAGAAATATGGGATAAACTAGAAGTCACCAACGAGGTAAAAGAATCTAAAATTAGTATTCTAACTCATAGTTATGAAAATTTCAGGATGAAACCATATGAAGATATCAAAGCTATGACGGATATATTTTCCATGATTGTTCAATGGTCTCAAATCATATGGAGAGATCATTCTAAACGAGAAGCTTGTGAGGAAGTTAGTTTACTCTCTTCCAAAAGTTTGGCATCAAAGAATACGACGATCGAGGCTAACAACTTAAAATCCTTAACCCTTTATGAGCTAATTGGTTCTCTCCTAACGCATGAAATGATGCTTCATATGAGATAGACCTCGAAGACAAACGAGGCAAAGAAGGAGACGAAAAAGAAGAATGTAGGAGTTGCTCTCAAATCTACAAAAGATGAGAGTGATTCAGATGAAGATGACGATGACAAGGAAATGTCATTATTTACCAAACGGTTCAGAAAACTAATGAAGCCCAACCGAGAAGAAAATTCAAACGAAATGAAGGCTTCAAACGGAATCGAAGGAGAAAGACCCGATTATTTACTACGAATGCAAAAAAACTGGTCATGTCAAATACGATTGCCCACAATTGAATAAGAAGGGTCAATCGAAGAAAAAACACAAGGTTGTGCTACACGAAGCGATGATGAACAATCCGATGAAGAGGAACAAGAAGTAGCAAACTTGTGCTTGATGGCTATCGGGGAAAGCTCTCAGGTAACCTCTAGCTCATTTAATTCGAAGATTATTCTTTTGATATATTAGAGGAATATACTGGGTTGGCCTCGAATTATGATAATTATTTTTAAAAAACAAAATGATATTTCAAAATTGAAAAATGAAAAATAATCTAATATCTAAGACCAACCAAAAATCTTGAGAGTAAGATCAAAGAATTGAAAATCAAATTAGATGAATTTGAAAAGAAAAATACTGATTTGCATAACTTACTTTCAAGAGTCAATGACGATCATCAAAAGAAAATTAATGATCTTAAAGCTTCTTTTGATAAAGTTGGAACAAAACGTTTTGAAAATGGAGAAAGTTCAAAATCCAACTTTGTTAGAAAAAGTTTTAAAAACTGCAATCACAGAGGCCCCAAGAACCTCTTATGGTAAAATCGTTAGGAGAATATGGGTTCCTAAAGAACTCATTACTAATAAAGATAAGGATATCCTACACAAAGATACCTAAGGGGACTAAATTTTGGAGACTATGAATATGGACCCAAAAGAATTTGGGTAACAAAAAAAAATGAATATTTTGTAGGAAAAGGAACATTGCTACAAGGCGCAAAATACAAGTTCAAACTCATGGTACCTTGATAGTGGATGCTCAAGACACATGACCGGAGACAAGAGCCGGTTCATAGAGCTAAACGACAAAAATGGAGGAGTGATGACTTTTGGTGATAACTCAAAAGGTTACATTGAAGGTATATGTACTATAGGTAATACCTCTTCCATACAAATTAAAATATTTATATGTGAATGGATTAAAGCATAATCTATTGAGTATTAGTTAATTATGTGATAAAGGATACAATGTCTTATTTTAAAACAAATGGTTGTAAAGTCATTGGCATTGCATCTAATCGGATTATGCTTGTTGGTCATAGAATAGGAAACATTTACATGGTGCATTTAGATTCTATAAATATGACTATTTATGCCTAGTTGCTAAGGATGAACATGATAGTTGGTTATGGCATAGGAGAGTGTTTTACAAAGACTAATTCAAGGAGATTTAGTAAGAGGGTTTCCAAAGATAAAATTTGATAATGATAAAATTTGTGATGCATGTGCTAAAGGAAAACATAGAAGAGCTTCCTTTAAGTCTATTAATGATGTATCAACTAGTGGAGTTTACAATTGATCCACATAGATCTTTTGGGCCAATTACGACTGTAAGCTTGGGTGGAAAACAATATTGTTTTGTATTGGTAGATGAATATTCTAGATATACTTGGGTTCTATTCTTAAGTACTAAAGATGAAGCATTAGAAAAATTCATCACGTTTTCAAAAGTAATCCAAAATGAAAAAGGTTACTCCATAACAAGTGTTAGGAGTGATCATGGTACTGAATTTAAAAATCTTGGATTTACTGATTTTTGTAATTCATTCAATGGTTTATTGCCATAATTGTTCAGCACCTAGAACCCCTCACAAAATGGATTTGTTGAGAGGAAAAATCAAACTTTAGAAGAAATTGTTAGAACCATGCTTTGTGAAAACAATTTGCCAAAATATTTTTGGGCAAAAACCACAAATACCGCTTGTTATGTTACAAATCGAGTAATGATTAAGCCAATTTTAAAGAAAACTTCATATGAACTTTTCAAAAACAAAAAGCCTAACATTAGTTATTTTCATCCTTTTGGATGTAATTGTTTTGTTTTAAACACGTAAAGACAATCTTGGCAATTTGATGTAAAAATGATGAAGGATTTTTTTTTGGTTATTCCTTAAATTCTAAAGCTTATCGGGTATTTAATAAAACTTTAGTGGTAGAAGAGTCTATACATGTTATTTTCGATGATAATTCCCTTTCTAGGAAGGATTCTTGTGTGAATGATGATGTAGTATTGTAACAAAAATGACGTTAGACATGACTTTAGAACCATCATCAAAGGAAAAGTGAAAGATGAGGAAACTCATGATGTTCTCGAGAATCCAACCATTGAAGAAAGGGAAGTCTTTTACCCAAGAGAGTACAACTATGTCAAAGATGGTGAAATTATAGGTGATCCATCCAAAGGGATAACACTCGATCTTCTCTTAGAAATATATGTAATTATGTTGCATTTATCTCATACATAGAGCCTAAGAATATCAGAAGCATTAGATGATGAAAATTGGCTAATGGCTATGTAAGAAGAGTTAAATCAATTTAAGAGAAGTAAAGTACATTAGTTGAAAGCCTAGTATAAATCTATTGTAGATACTAGATGGGTATTTAGGAATAAGATTGATGAAAGTGGTAATATAGTGAGGAACAAGGCTATACTTGTTGCTCAAGGGTATACTCAAGAAGAAGGAATAGATTTTGATAAAACATATGCCCTCGTAGTTAGGATAGAAGAAATTAGAATATTATTAGCATTTATCAAATGATGTTAAAATGCATTTTTAAATGGTTTTTAAAAGAAATGATGAGGTACTTGTACCTTTTCAAATGATTATGGATCTAGGAAGGAAGCAAAACAACCTGCAAAGTGAATGGCTCAAAATAGAATGGTTAAGGGTGGTAGACATATGGTGAATGGTAGGCTATTTAAATAATGACTAATGGAAGCGGAAGATAGTTTATAAGGCTATGGTTATGGTGATGAAATAAAAGGATGGTTGTGAGGTAGTATCTTGAAGAAATCTCAAAGAAGAACCAATGCTATATAGAGCAGAAACCCAATCTTTATATTGTTTCTTCAAGGGATGGTGTTAAGTACTTTGACCCACTAGTTATATGAACTAGGAACCAGAAGTATCAAGATAAAAGGAAGGGGTTGACGCCACAAGTATAAACTTGATAGTCGATAAAAGTCACCAGGACTTAAGAAGAGAATAATCTCACTTTAATTGAATAAAAGTGTACCTACAAATGATGTAATTTTTCATATTTATAGGAAATGGAGAGACTGGCCGAATAAATACAAGATGATTCGGCCAGCCTATGTATCTCCCTATAAAGACATAATTTAAATGCTAAAAGAGAGGATGGTTCGGCCCTAGATGGAGGGAAATGATCCTTGGCCGAATAGTTCTTGTGTCCTCAAGTTGGCGCCAATTTGGATGGAGATGATGCTTGGCCGAATAGGGAGAGGGCTCTTCATCTTGGCGCCTAAATGAGTTCACATGCAAGGCACATGAGGGCTGGTCATATGCACGGCACATGGGTGTTCTAGGAATCCTTGTGGTGCACCCATGTGCATTGGATGATGGCTGGTCATGTGCTTCTTCTTAGGCGTGCATGTGTCCTCCAAGCTAGCTTGAGTGTTGAGCTAGCTAGCAAGCATGGGGCTGTTTGTGAATGATCTTCCTAGCCGAGTCCTTTTGAGCTCCATAACAGCATGTTCAGCTACATTCAGCTACCTTTGTCATCACTTTTAGCAACTCAGCTTCAAATAGTCCAACTAGCTAAGTTTAGCTAGCCTGAAGCTTCTCCAGCTGAATCGAGCTTCCCTTAGCCTTCCATGAGCTGCCTTGTACTTTGTGAGCTGTTTGTGAGCTATATATGACGTCCAATCATTCACCAAGCTACCTCAACGTGCATCACACTCCATTGTACCTATATGTGCAAGGAAACAGGTAAGTTCTGATATTGAGCTAAAACGAGCTAAATACCTTGCTGCCATGTTTGTTTATGGTAATGTGAGCTAAGTATAATGGTCATGAGCTAAGTACATCATCTCCTAATATGTGTAAGATAATGTATAAAGCCTAAGAGTTAATTGAATGCAATAAACTAATGAAATGCATTATAAGTATGCTGCCTTGATGTATATATAATCATGCTTAATATGATAATAAAACTATCCTAACATGCTTAACATATTAAAAATAACAATGTGTAAGATGTGTTCATACTAAGTTATTCTTATACTATTAAAACATTATAAACATAACATAAGAGAGTGTTAAGTTATCAAATGAATCAAAAGCTTCAAGACACTTAGTTAAGAGAACTTCCCTGAATTGTTTGGCCCTTGACCTAGTAATGGGACCGTGTGGCATGACCTCCGGATCTGGTGTAGTCGTGACTATATCATCCCCCCTTCTTTTAAGCGATTTGTCCCCAAATCGTGTCCATCCTCAAAGGGAGATAAGTCAGTGATGTTTAATGAAGCACTGACGCCACCAAACTCACTGGGCAATTCAATTTTATAGGCATTGTCGTTGATCTTTTCTATAATCTAAATGGACCATCTCCTCGGGGTTAGTTTAGACTTCCTTTGGTTTGGGAATCTTTCCTTCCTAAAGTGTACCCAAACCCAATCTCCTACGTCAAAAGTTACCTTCTTCCTTCCTTTGTTTGCTTGTTGTTCATATTGTCTTGTTCTTATCTCAATATTGTCCTTGACTTGTTGATGGAGTCTTTTAACAAATTCTGCTTTGTTCTTTCCATCTTTGTTCACTATCTGATCATAAGGTAAAGGAAGTAAATCCAAAGGAGTTAAAGGATTGAAACCATACACTACCTCAAATGGAGAATGTTTAGTTGCCGAGTGAATGGTTCGGTTGTATGCAAATTCCACGTGTGGTAGGCATTCTTCCCATGTCTTAATATTTTTCTTGATGATGGATCGTAGTAGCGTTGATAAACTCTATTAACTACTTCAGTTTGACCATCCGTTTGAGGATGACATGTAGTAGAGAATAGTAGTTTTGTGCCTATTTTACTCCACAAAGTCCTCCAAAAATGACTTAGGAACTTAACGTCTCTATCTGACAATGGTTCGAGGAAGTCCAGTAACCGTACCACTTCTCGGAAGAATAGTTGGCAACCAGAATAGCATCATCAGTCTTGTGACATGGTATAAAGTGAGCCATTTTGGAGAATCTATCAACCACCACAAATATTGAATCCTTTCCACTCTTTGTTTTGGTAAACCTAAAACAAAGTCCATTGAAATATCTATCCATGGCATGGTTGGTATTGGCAAGGCATGTATAATCCATGAGGCATGACTCTTGATTTTGCCCTTTTACATACTAAACACCTTTCACATACCTTTTCAACATACCTTTTCATCTTTGGCCAAAAGAGGTGTTCTTTCAGAATGCTAAGAGTCTTTTTCAACTCCAAAGTGTCCCATGAGTCCTCCTTCATGTGCTTCTTTGGTTAACACTTCTCTTATGGAACCTTGTGGAATACATAATCGTTCTTCTTTGAAAAGATATCCATCATGCTGATAATACTTATCATGAGCACCTGTTTCACATAACTTATACCTTTCTCCAAAGTCCAAATTAGTAGCATAATGTTCCTTAATGAATGAAAAACCAAGAAGTTTGGAATCCAAAGTGTTAAGTAAGACATACCTGCGTGAAAGAGCATCTGCCACGACATTATCCTTTCCTCTCTTATAGTGGATGACATAGGGAAAAGACTCAAGAAATTCAACCCATTTGGCATGTCTCTTGTTGAGTTTGTGTTGTCCTTTGATATGCTTTAATGCTTCATGGTCAGTGTGTATCACGAATTCCTTTGGCAATAAATAGTGTTGCCAAGTTTCCAATGCTCGAATGAGTGCATACATCTCTTTGTCATATGTTGGATAGTTCAGAGTTGCACCATTTAGTTTTTCACTAAAATAGGCAATGGGTTTTCCTTCTTGACTTAAAACAGCACCAATTCCAATTCCGGAAGCATCACATTCAACTTCAAATGTTTTCTCAAAGTTTGGCAAGACTAGTAATGGGGCCTTTGTCAAACAATCTTTGAGTTCGTTGAAAGATTTGTCTTGTTCATTGCCCCAAGAGAAGTTTGAATTCTTCTTAATAATCCCTGTTAAGGGTGCAGCAATGGAACTAAAGTTTGGTACAAACCTTCTGTAAAAACTGGCTAATCCATGGAAACTTGAACTTGACTGACATTAACCGGTTTTGGCCATTCTTGTATTGCCTTAATCTTCTCTGGATCCACTGATAATCCCTGTGAACTTACAATAAAGCCTAAGAAAGTAACTTGATTAGTACAAAAATCACACTTCTTGAGATTAGCATATAATGCTCTTCTCTCAAAGTGCTAAGAATAGATCGTAAGTGTTCAACATGATCTTTCAATGACTTACTGTATATCAATATATCATCAAAGTAAACAACACAAACTTACCAATATAAGGCCGAAGGACATGATCATTAAACGCATAAAGGTACTAGGGGCATTAGTCAAGCCAAAAGGCATGACTAACCATTCATACAAACCTTGTTTGGTCTTGAACGCAGATTTCCACTCATCACCTTCCTTCATTCTTATCTGATGGTAGCCACTTTTCAAATCAATTTTGGAGAAGATATTGGCCCCGCTAAGTTCATCAACATATCATCCAACCGAGGTAGGGTGCCTATATTTGATAGTGATTTGATTCACTGCTCTACAATCCACGCACATTCTCCAAGTTCCATCTTTCTTTGGTACCAACAAAACGGGGACATCACATGGACTTAAGCTTTCTCGAATGTAACCTTTGTTTAGGAGTTCTTTGACTTGTCTTTGCAATTCCTTTGTTTCTTCAGGATTGCTCCTATATACTGGTCTATTAGGAATGGTAGCTCCAGGAATGAAATCAATTTGATGTTCAATTCCTCTAATCGGTGGCAATCCATCGGGAATTTCCTCAGGAAACATATCCTCAAATTCCTGCAAAAGATTAGAAATAGAAGAAGGCAACCTTTAGGAGGGTTAGTAAAAGAAAACTTTCCTTATACATAAGTATAAGTAGAGCTTTCTTAGTTGATAAATGTTTCCTAATATCTCCTCTGCTGGCATAGTATTCATCTTTGGAGTATGGATTTCTTTGGCCTTCTTTTCTTTCTCCATTCTTCTATGCGTGATTTGAGGGTCACTTGACATTCCTGAACTTGGCTTGGTAACAAAGGTGCTAATATGATTTTCTTTCCCTGATGTTGGAATGAGTACTTGTTAGAGAATCCGTCATGGGTGGATTTCTTATTATATTGCCAAGGACGTCCTAGTATAAGGTGACTTGCACTCATGGGCACCACGTCACAAAGGACTTCATCATTGTATCTTCCAATTGAGAAAGGTACAATCACTTGCTTGGTTACCTTGGCTTCTCCCACATCGTTGAGCCATTGGAGTTTGTAAGGATGAGGATGTTTGGAAGTCTTGAGACCCAACTTTTCCACCATGTGAGTACTTGCTACATTGGTACAACTTCCTCCATCAATGATCACCACACAAATTTTATCTCCCACGTGACATTTGGTATGGAAGATGTTTTCTCTTTGTTCATCATCTTGACTTTGAATGTTCAAAGTCCTTTTGACTACAAAAATGTTGGATGGAAGAGACATGTTAGCAAATAAGGAAAAATTAAAATGTGTGTAGGACCTTACCAGAATATACTCTCACAAAGCCTCACGAGTCCTCCAAGAAAACTTGATGTCACTCAATCCGCTCGTGTTTGCACTCTAGGACTTTAATGGCTTTACTTGTCCTCTTCTGATCTCACACACGCTCCAGCCTTTTTCCCTCAATTCTCTTGTCTCAAGTTCTAATGAACTTTTACTCAAGACTATATCGAGTAATTTCACTTGTTTGGCGTCGACTGCAAATGGTTTGTAGGAATGGAAAGCAAATATAATTGAAAAGGTGGCTTAGAAATTAGAAAGAAGAGAATGAAAGGTTACTTACACAAGTCACTTCACAACCTTCTATCACCACAATCAATTTTAAAGGCTTACTTGAAAATGCTTGGTGATGAGAATTGTTGATGAGTGCTTCCAACTTTTCTTTCTTTTCTTTGCTTTTTCTGTTTTGAGTGCTTTGACTTTTGAGTCCTTCAATTTTCTTTGCTGATTTTTTTTTCTTTTCTTTGACTTTGCACTTCACTTTTGCACTTCTTTTTGTATTTTTCTTTTGTTGTTGTTGCACGTTGCTTCTTCCACCAAAGCTCTGATTACCGCTTGATGTAAGGTACTTGTACCTTTTCAAATGATTGTGGATCTAGGAAGGAAGCAAAACAACCTGCAAAGTGAATGGCTCAAAATAGAATGGTTAAGGGTGGTAGACTATGGGTGAATTGGTAGGCTATTTAAATAATGAGTAATGGAAGCGGAAGATAGTTGATAGGCTATGGTTATGGTGATGAAATAAAGGATAGTTGTGAGGATAGTATCTTGAAGAAATCTCAAAGAAGAACCAATGCTATATAGAGCGAAACCCAATCTTTATATTGTTTCTTCAAGGATGGTGTTAAGTACTTTGACCCACTAGTTATGAACTAGGAACCAGAAGTATCAAGATGAAGGAAGGGGTTGACGCCACAAGTATAAAATACTTGATAAGTCGATAAAAAGTCACCAGGACTTAAGAAGAGATATCTCACTTTAATTGAATAAAAAGGTGTACCTACAAATGATGTAATGTTTTCCTATTTATAGGAAATGGAGAGACATGGCCGAATAATACAAGATGATTCGGCCAGCCTATGTATCTCCCTATAAAGACATAATTTAAATGCTAAAAGAGAGGATGGTTCGGCCCTAGATGGAGGAAATGATCCTTGGCCGAATAGTTCTTGTGTCTCCTCAAGTTGGCGCCAATTTGGATGGGAGATGATGCTTGGCCGAATAGGGAGAGGCTCTTCATCTTGGCGCCTAAATGATTCACATGCAAGGCACATGAGGGCTGGTCATATGCACGGCACATGGGTGTTCTAGGAATCCTTGTGGTGCACCCATGTGCATTGGATGATGGCTGGTCATGTGCTTCTTCTTAGGCGTGCATGTGTCCTCCAAGCTAGCTTGAGTGTTGAGCTAGCTAGCAAGCATGGGGCTGTTTGTGAATGATCTTCCTAGCCGAGTCCTTTTGAGCTCCATAACAGCATGTTCAGCTACATTCAGCTACCTTTGTCATCACTTTTAGCAACTCAGCTTCAAATAGTCCAACTAGCTAAGTTAGCTAGCCTGAAGCTTCTCCAGCTGAATCGAGCTTCCCTTAGCCTTCCATGAGCTGCCTTGTACTTTGTGAGCTGTTTGTGAGCTATATATGACGTCCAAATCATTCACCAAGCTACCTCAACGTGCATCACACTCCATTGTACCTATATGTGCAAGGAAACAAGGTAAGTTCATGATATTGAGCTAAAACGAGCTAATACCTTGCTGCCATGTTTGTTTAGGTAATGTGAGCTAAGTATAATGGTCATGAGCTAAGTACATCATCTCCTAATATGTGTAAGATAATGTATAAAGCCTAAGATAATATGAATGCAAATAAACTAATGAAATGCATTATAAGTATGCTGCCTTGATGTATATAATAATCATGCTTATGATAATAAAACTATCCTAACATGCTTAACATATTAAAAATAACAATGTGTAAGATGTGTTCATACTAAGTTATTCTTTAGCTATTAAAACATTATATAACATAACATAAGAGAGTGTTAAGTTATCAAATGAATCAAAAGCTTCAAGACACTTAGTTAAGAGAACTTCCCTGAATTGTTTGGCCATTGACCTAGTAATGGGACCGTGCGGCATGACCTCCAGATCTGATGTAGACGTGACTATATCAGAAGAAGTGTATGTGGAACAACCTCCAGGTTTTGAAGATTCAAAATTTTCAAATCATGTTTTTAAATTGAAAAAAAAACACTTTATGGTTTAAAACAAGCTCCTAGAGCTTGGTATGAAATATTGTCAAAATTTTTAATCAAAAAGGGTTTTTCAAAAAGGAAGGTTGATACTACATTGTTTTTAAAGAGAAAAGGTAAAGATTTATTAGTAGTTCAAATTTATATTGATGATATAATATTTGATTCTACTAATGATGCTCTTTGCCGAGAATTTTCTAAGCTAATGCAGAGTGAATTCGAGATGAGCATGATAGGGGAGCTCTCATTTTTCTTGGGACACCAAATCAAGCAAAGAAAAGATGACATCTTCATCAATCAAGTAAAATATGTCAAGGATATGCTCAAAAAGTTTGGATTAGAAGATGAAAAACCCCAAGCCACTCCAATGAGCTCATCTACAAAGCTTGACAAAGATGAATGAGGTAAATGTGTAGATGTTAACTTATATAGGTCCATGATTGGCTCTTTGTTTTATCTAACTACAAGTAGACCAAACATTATGTTTAGTGTTTGCTTATGTGCTAGATTTCAATCATGTCCTAAAGAATCACATCTAAAAGCCATTAAGAGAATCTTTAGATACCTTAAGGACACTCCTAGTTTAGGACTTTGGTATCCTAGAGACCTAGCTTTATCTTGATTGCTTTCTCTAATGAGGATGATGGAGGATGCAAAATAGATAGGAAAATCACCTTTGGTACTTGCCAATTTCTAGGAAATATGTTGATTTCATGGTTTTCAAAGAAACAAAATTGTGTTGCATTATCTACCACTGAAGCGGAATACATTTCAGTTGGTAGTTGTTGTGCACAAGTTTTATGGATGAAACAACAACTTTTAGATTATGGAATTGAAGTAGGTACTATACCTATCAAGTGTGACAATACTAGTATTATTTATCTCACTATGAATCCCATCCAACACTCTAGAACTAAGCACATTGAAATTATACATCATTTCATTAGAGATCATGTCACAAAAGGAGATATAGTTCTAGAATATATTGATACTTTGCATCAATTAGCGGATATTTTTACAAAACCTTTAGATAAAGAAAGATTTTGGACACTTACAAGAGAATTAGGTCTAACAAACCTACCTTTGAGTTTATGATAAAGAATATATTGAAATAATTTTAGCACTTTTGATTATGTTTGAAAAATGCATATAAGAATAATATTTTTGATTGCATTCTTTGCTAATAGTTAGGGGGAGTTTATGATCTTTAGTGAAAATTAATTATATGTTCAAATAAAATTTAAGGATAGTCTTAATTGATTGAACATTGTTAATTTTTTATCTTTGAGTTGCCAATACCACTAGAGCTAATTAATTTAGCATTTTAAGTGTTTAAAACGAATTTTAACATTTTTGTGCATTGTGCATCGATACACTATGAAAGTGTACCGATGCATTCCTTGAATATGCATCGATGCACTATGAAGATGCACCGATGTATGCCTTGAATGTGCATCGATACACTCGTCAGGTTTTAGACTTTAAATCCCTAAAATTCATATTTTTGACAAACCCTTATAAACCCAAACACACCCATTGATCACCTCTTCTCAACCCCTAATCTCTATTCTTGATTAAAACAACAAAATCTAGTCAGAATTTTATTGTTTTTCAACTCCTAATCCTGCTTGCGTTAACAAATCCGTGCAAACAACATCACATTCCTCTCAATCCAAAATTTTTCAAGATAATTTTTCTAAAACCACTATTTTATTATTTTTGAACTTAGGACTAGTTTTAATTAGTTCTAGGATGAATTATATATCGGGCATTACTTACATTATGTTTCAAAACTAGATTCTACAACTAATTTCGTAAAAAAAAACAATTTTGTCAATTTTTCTTTAAATTCGAAATAAAAAAATAAAAATAAATGATTTTAAAATTTGATGTTTTTAATTTAATTATGTTGTTTTAATTATGTTGTTTTGAAAACTCCATATTGATTTTCAAACATTGTTTTCAAACATAGTTTTCAAAATTGCCCATTAGGATTTATTTTAGAGAACCTTGAAATATTGAGGACTCATTTGAGTTTTGGGATTGATTATATTGCATACATGTGTTTCAAATTTGAAGGTAACCATACCCATTCCGATCCTTTTATCATGTCTAAACACCCTAGGTCATCCTCTAGTCTGTCTTCAAACCAACCTCAAAACGACCTCCTATTCTTCTACCCAATCCAAATCCAAACCCGAACGATACGAATATGACTATTCTAAACTCCTGTTTCAATGAGCCTAGTCGCAGACAAGATCTATACCATAGATATCATAATTTTTTGAGTCATAAAAAATCCGGGAAGAACGCATCCCCTCGATTCAAGCTATGGTTGATATAAATTTGCAATATCTTCCTACCCTTACATCCTGAAAATTTGATAAACTCTTTCACCTTAAACCGATTGTCTATCACTAATTAGTCCGCATTTTCTATTCTAATACGGTGTGTGTCCAAAATGAGCGTCGAACTGAAACTATAGGAATTCGATCTTATCTTCTGGGACAATTTGTTTATATTGACTCTGACACTATTGCTAACACCTTTGGACTAGACAATGAAGGTTTAGATAACGAGAGAGAGATTGTGGCTACACCCTATAAAGCTAAGGATAGTGTAAGTACCTTAAGAACTCATCACAAGCGATTCTTCACTTGATGATCTCTTGATGGTTTAGACCATCCGGAGGTAGGTACTCCTCTCTTAGAGTCTTAGATTTATGGTGGATACATTGTATCCAACATAACAAGAAAATAAATTTGCCACAGATCATTTTCAGTGAATTAGTAGATAGCGTAAATGTTATCCCATCAAAAAATGTCGAAACTTTAGTTTACGGTTGTCTCCTTAGTAATATGTTTATCAAACTCGGGCTTAAGGTTTCGTTTGATATTCCCATCCCTCTCCAGAACCAAATAAATCTCACATCTTTAAAGAAATCAGGATGGAAGAAGGAGAATGACCAATGGGTTCGATCCACTGAGCAAACACCGGGAGCTAGCTCTTCACGAGCTCCTCCGGCACCGGCAGATGACGATGATCCAGAGCTTCAGCAACTTATGCAAGATATTGACGATCACGTACCCGAGGATGAGCCTACACAGCAAGAGAGTTCGATGCCTCCATACTTTAGCTCATTCATGGAGACATTGGATACGAGGTTTGCATCATTAGAGTCCCATTTGATTGCTATAGGGACTCAACAATTGGAGAATCAATGAGAGATTCGAGCTAACCACGAAGTAATAGATAATCAATTCAATGCTATGAACGATAGACTCGATGCACTTATACGAGATGTGGCTAATATATGGGCACATCTATCTCGTCCCGATCCTCCTACGGATGCTTGAACTTCGCTTGCTAGTTTTTCTCAGGATGAAACATAATGGATCCTAACATTGTGTTTAAAAACATTTTGAATATTTGGCTTTGTTTGTTTGGATTTTGAATATTTAGTTTGGATTGTTTGTTTTGAATATATTTTGGATATTTGGTTTGTTTGAATGATTATTAGTCTTTTGAACTTAAATTGAATCATTATGTTAGATTTTGCATCATTTACATTTTATGTAATTTATGACCAATTACCATTACACATTATCTATGAATATTGATTTATGGAACTAATGGCTAATCTTTCTCTTGATTGTGATCTTAGCAGCTTAAGCTTTATCTAAATATCAATTGGCTAAATTTTCAAAACCTTGTTTAAAAACGTTTTTAGAGTCTTTTTGATTTAACAAAAGGGGGATAACATAGTAAGGGGGAGTAATTTTCAAAATTGATTTCAAAGATGATTTTCAAAGAAAATCTTAAAATTATTTAAATGTTTTGTTATATCAAAAAGGGGGAGATTGTTAAAAACATTTTGATGTTTTGATATAACAAATTAAGTGTTATTGAATTTTAAGATTTTATAATCATTTTTAAAGTATATTCGATTAAATTATTCAATATAAAAAATATTACTCCAAGTTTTTCAAAGGTCAATTTCAATCCTTACTAAAGTGTAAAATTGTGTTTTAAACTTAAAATATTTTTAAAACAAAGTATTTCGAACCAAAACCAAGCCAAAAATCAATTTTATAAAGGGATGTACCGATGCACACCCTAATTCGAATGCATTTTGTGTACCGATGCACAACCATGCATTGATGCACTCCTGATTTTATTGAAACATCGAATGCATTTTATGTACCGATGCACATACCATGCATCGATGCACTTCTGCTCCTTTGAAACATCGAATGTAATTATTGTACCAATGCACCCCAAGTGTACCGATGCACTAGGTCTTATAACGGTCGAAATATTTAAATTTTACACACACTGTAACGATGCACCTACGCTCCCAACCAGATTTTTAAATGATAATTACACAATAACGACTCTATTGACTTCACCAATGATCCCCAACGTTCAGAAGTGATTCAAGGTGTATTTAAACAAGCTTAAGAGCCATTGATCAACAATAAGAAACAACAATTGTGAGAGAATCAAAGAGAAAGCCTTGAACTTATCGTTTAAACATTTTCAAGCCTATTTTTCATTCAATATTCTTTTTTCTTTCAAGAACACCCTTTGTACTCAATTGTATTATTTTCAATGTTCTTTCTTTGTTCTAGAATTATGCAAACATCTTGCCTTGTGAGGTTTTTCTGTAAGTTTGCAAAATTTGTATTCTTCTCTTTGGGAGAGAGTGTTCTCAAGAATTTGAGGTATAATTCTTGAGGGAGTTGTAAGGTTACTCTTTGTCCTCAAAAGAAAGAACAAATTAGTGAATTGTTGGAAAATCCTTGACGTAGACTTTGGTTGAGAAAGTCGAACCACTCTAAATCGCTGTGAAATTATTTTCTATTTTCTGCAAAAGCTTCAACCAAAATTTTAATTACCAATTCACCCCCTTGGCTATTTCGTCGATTGATTAACTCAACCCCAAATTCTAGGGTTTATGTTCATATTAGGTTTTCATGATTTGATGAAGGATTTAGATATTTTTGAAGTTGTAAAATCATTTTCAAGCATGATTCATGATTAAAATCACTTATACATGACCATACGAGCTTATGAAGTTTCGGTCAAACCCTAACCTATGAGGAAAATTATGTTTTGATGAAATTAATTTAAGGGTTTGATTGTAAAGGGCTTAGAAATATTGAATAGATGTTGATTCCATGCTTGAATCAAGTGAATATCATGAGATTTACACTCCTAATGTATTCAACCTTTAAGGAAATGTTGGGGAAAATTTATGAAAAAATTCCTGAGGCCTAGATATGATATTTGGAAGGTTATACAAGCCTTAGAAATTTTTGGGCCATTTTGTAATTTTTTAAAAGTTAGGGGACCTATTTGGCAATTTTGAAAAGTTATGAGTTGAATGTGTAATTACTCAATAGTTGATGTAAATTTCTGGAAATTATTGTTTGAGTTCTGAAATTGAGATTATAATGTGAAATTTGGCCATTTTGGAAAGTTGGCAAAGTTTAAGTATATATTAGAAAAGTTAGTGACTTAAGTGGTAATTATGGTAATGTTTAGGTATTGAGCTGGAAATTAAATGTTGAGATTTTATTGCGATTATTTAGGCCTTGAATTAAGAATTAATGACAAACTATGAGGAAAAAAAGGATTAGTGTTTTGTTGAGAGATGTGAAAGTTGTCTCCAAGACGTGGGTGTCCAAAACTAGAGCAAAAGACTTCAAGTATGTAGTTGATATTGAAATAATAATAAAAATTGGACGTTTTCATGTTGTACAATGATAATAGCAGTGTGATGCAAACCGATATTTGGGTCTTGAAAGGTAAATTATGGATAAGGTATCAGAAAGATGAACATGAATGGCTATAAAAGTCAAGGATTAAGTGGTTTAAGAAGGGAGATAGAAACACAATTTTTTCACTTAACTACATCTCTAAGAGGCCGATCAAATTTTTTATCTCGTATGCGAGTTCAAAATATTAAGCTTTTAAATTTGAGCCAGATTTCTAAAGCATTTGAAAATCATTTCATGGGTTCTTATAATGTTGTAAATACACTCCCAATGAAAAGTTTTGATGTTTTTATGAAGAAATTAGACATGATTTCTAGAAGAGCAATTAAGGTACATTTCTTATAAGAGTAAGTATGGTCGGCTATTATCTCAACAGATGGCTCTAGGGCACCTGGCCCTAATGGTTTCAACTTATACGTTTTTAAGAAATTCTAACGTACAATCAAAGAGGAGATTATGAATTTCTTCAATGTGTTATATAGAGGGATCTTTACTAATGTCTCCATTAAATATTCATTTATTGCACTTATTCCGAAGAGGAGTGCGCCTAAGAGTATCGACGAGTATAAACTTATTTTCTTAGTGGGTAGCCTCTACAAGATCTTGGCCCAAGTCCTGTCCAAGAGGTTAAAAAGGTTTATAAACGAAATTGTGGGTGGAACACACTTCACTTTTAGCAGGAAAATGAATCATGGATTGTTCTCTAATCACAAATGAACTTATTGATGACCTAAACCAAATGAAAAAAAAATGGTAGTTTTCAAGGAAGATCTCAAGAAGGCTTATGATTCGGTGGATTGAATGTTCTTAGATTTGATTGTGAGGAAAATAGGGTTAAAAAAGATGGAGGAAATATATCAAAATTTGTATTTCCACTACGTCCATCTCAGTATTGGTGAATGGTTCTCCATCGAGCAAATTCAAGATTAAGAGATGGTTTCACCAAGGTTTCTTGTTATCACCGCTATTGTTTAATCTCGTAGGTTAAGCATTGAGTGGTATGTTTAAGAATGCGATAAAATTAGGTTTGATCAATAGAGTTTGGGTGGGTACTAAAACTTTTCTCATGTTACATATTTAGTTCGCGGATGACTTGATTGTGTTTTCTAATGCAAATTTGGAATCAATGAGAATTTCTGTAAGACTCCTAAAAGTGTTTGAAGTAGTTTTTGAATTAAGTCTAAGTTCAAGGAATATAAAACTTTATGGAATAAAGATGGATGATAGATGCATCTCGACATGAGCGAAATAAGTCAAATACGACTGAGAGAAATTTCCAACTATGTATCTCGGTTTTCCACTTGGTTATATGAGAAATTTGTCTAAGTTATAGAAACCCATTGTGGATAAATTTTTTGCTCACCTTGATGGATGGAAGGGCAAGATGTTATCTTTTGGCGACTATTTAACACTAGTATAATATGTTCTTGCAAACTTATCACTCTATTATCTATCGTTGTTCTAGATGCCTCCTATCATGACCTATAAGCTAAATAAAATCATTACGAGCTTATTATAGAGGTCTTGCTTTAATAGAGCTATCAATTGGTAAAGTGGGATAGTATATGTGTAACAACCTAAACCCGATTATGCCTAAAGTGCCACATTAGGCTATCAAAACAATCCCTTATCTTCAAAACATATTCATTTTCATTTCAAAACATATTGAATGGTACCAAAATATATATATATAATAGTTATAAAAACCCTTATAAACTGAAGTTGTGTGACACATAGTTTAAAACAAATAATACAACTCAAAGTTTGATAAACCAAATACATGAGTAAGGTTTTGTGAATACACATGCCCACTAAAGCTACAATACATTACTTTAGAAGAGATGTGGTAGTCATGTTGCGGCGGTGGAAAACATATGAACGCTAAGCTTACAAAACCCAACAGTATAATCGTTAATCTAGAGCGACATTATGAGTCTCATAAATATAAACATGTAGTAGGTACATGCATGGTCTTAATCAAATGCTACATACTTAAGGTTCAACTGTTTTATCGTTAAAATGAGAGTCTTAAGCCTTCCTTAATCCTCTGCTAAGGGCCTCGCCGTAAGTACACCTATATTTGGTCTCTAACCATACTAATTGTAATTGTTGTGCATTATCTGAATGCGACACTGAAACTATAGTGCATTATCTGAATGTGACACTAACACTATTGTGCATTATCTGAATGTGACACTGACACTGGTGTGTATTATCTGAATGCGACATACTACTAGTATCTGGTTTGATGTAACCATCATGTACTAGTTAATTGAGGAACCCATTAATCACATAGAGTTAGTAAAATTTCCATTAAATTGCTGAATGATCTCTCAGTCTCACATAGCAATTAGATAGATCATGGAGGGGAAACCTTGTGTTATATAGCATTGATACAATTGTCACTCAATTGAAGCATTATCTCGATCTCACACAGTTGTCAAGGATATCTGTTGTACTGGATTGATGTAATTATACATGCATGAATGAGGGCTCAAGGCCATAAAACACTGACAATGCCCCTACAAAGGCAACTAAGGTAGCCTAGCTACACACTACAGACAATTTCCCACTAGGGCAATTGAGGTAGCCTCACCACACACTAACATAACACTGAAAGGTATTTTAGTTATTTATGCCTCTAAAGATATCCATATGTGTTTCCTGATTTTACGATGATTATTGATTCTATTGTTCACTTGTTGTATTATTTGCTAGACTGATACCTGACTAGATTTTATTACTTGGTAGCGATACTTTAGTCTAATCACGTTTTCCCTCAATTTACCCTTGAATTGAATGGACGACTTGTGCACCATCATTTTATCAATATTCACATGATACATGGTTTCTCTATCACATTATTCATATAATACGTCACTTCACCTACAAACATGTCCTTCTCAATGATTTTTCACTTGCGATCGTTCGCTACGTGCACTTTTAAAGGTAGTTCTGAAGTTATCTATCATTAAGGTATTTTGGTAACACCACCTAGGGGCATTTTATTCATTTCATAAATTAAGACCATTTTCCAAGCTTAGTTGTATATTTTATAGCATCTAGAGACATTTGGATGTGATGAGCGATGTTTTGAATCTATTAGTATTGTATAATATTGATAATGGTATTGATGTGGGTATTGATACTGGTATTGATACGAGTATTCATATTGGTATTGATACTGATATTGATACATGTATTCATATTGGTATTGATACTTGATGAATGTTCAAAATCGTTAATCTTTGCTTGTTATTTCTTCGATTTTGTAGAATTATTGCTGCTGAATTGGTCGTGTTATACTTATTTTTGTACAGATCCTTGCTTTCCAGAATTTGTGACAAAACGGGCGAATTCTGCATTTTTTTATTATTTGGTCAAGACTGGAGACATGGGCACGACTCTGGGCATGACGCGGTCTGACGTGGCAGCTTCTAGAAGGTCCAGTCAGCGACGGTTTCTAGAAGACTTCATCCGCACGCCTTCTGGAAGATTGACGAGTAGAGTTGCATTACGAGACTAGTTTAAGTTTGAATTTAAATTTAAAAACAATTATCGTTTGTATTATTTTATTATTTTCTTTGCTTATCCTTTAGGCTTTGAGAAGCTATAAATACCCACTTGGGGTAAGCCTAAACTCATCACTCAAATTACATTCTTCTTTTCTCTCTAGTTTTATTAAAGTTTTCTCTTTTTACTTTTCAAGTTTTTCCCTTTTTTCTTTTATTTTCAAGCTTTGTTTTCAAAATGCTAAGTATGACTTTTGTCATGCTTAGCTAAACTTTTCAAAAGCCGAGAGCTGTCGCGATGATTCAATTCCAACGGGAGAATTGAAACGGTCCCTTAATATCTTCGGAATATCTCTCTCAATCTCTACGCTTATTTTTCAAAATCAAAACAGTTTTCAAAATCAAAGATTGACTTTGGTCAAGAGGTTGTTGCGATTAAATGTGTGGGAGGAAGATTCGGCTTATAGAAAGCAATTCGACTTCCTGGGAACACACTTGGCGAGATAGTTTCGCCAAGAGGGAATTGAGATCGAAATTAACGGTTATAGAAACAACAATCCGAGTCGGACGCTACGAACTTAAACGGTAATTGATATACGACAATTGATGTCGTTAGAATCAATTATCGAAGCCGAAATCAAAGATTGCCTTGGGTGTTTGGTATACAAGATAGAGTCTCGGGGATAGCTCTTGTAGAAAAAGTAACCGACGTGAATCCTGAAGAGAAAATCTTATTCGATGATCTAAAGGAAATTGAATCAAAGCGAAACTTGAGGCGATTTTTACCATATTTATTCACAATCTTCACCATCCTATTTTTACTTTAATTGCTTTAATTTATTTACTCGTTTTTACTATTTAAATCTCATATTGCAAACCCCCATTTTACTATTTTTCTTCTGGTTAAAAACCATTCAAACATAAATTTGTAATTTTCTAAGTCCCTGAGGATTCGACCCTTATTTCTCTATACTACATATTTCCTTATTTATTAATTGAGAAAAAGGAATTTATTTTGACACCGAAACGACAGTTGTCAAATTGGCGCCGTTGCCGAGGAGTTCGCCAAAGTTACTAATTTTTGTTTGCTTGTGATTTATGACCAGGACTAATCCGGGCACACTATTGGAGTACGGCCAGAGATCGAAGCTAAAGCTATGAGACTCCACGCACAGACACTTCGGGAAAGAAAGAGATAGCAAACAAATCCAGAAGAAGAATCAAATTCAGGTAATACAAATCCGATGGCCGAACTTACTATTCGGGAGTTAGCTGCGGCACCTACTGAACAAGTGCCTTTGAGCATTGATTTTCCCCAAGGCGAAACTCCATACCAGTTGAAAACTGGCCTTATTCATCTCCTCCCTACATTCCGTGAATTGCCAAACGATGATCCACACAAACATCTCAAGGAATTTCACATGGTCTGCTCCAGCATGACGTCACTGGGAGTAACCGATGACCAAATAAAACTTAGAGCTTTTCCTTTTTCCTTAGCCGAATCGGCTAAGGATTGGTTATTTTATCTTCCTCCTAATTCTATTACTACATTGGCTCAAATGACTCGTCTTTTTCTTGACAGCTTTTTCCCTGCGGCAAAAGTAAGTGAACTACGAAAGAGAATACTTTGAATCAAGCAACTTGATGGAGAGTCACTTTACAACTACTGGGAGCGTTTTAAGAAGTTATGTTCTAGTTGCCCACAACATGGGTTAACTGAACAAACACTCCTTCAATACTTTTATGAAGGATTATCTACCCTGGAAATGAAGATGATCGATGCAGCCAGCGGTGGAGCCTTGGTGAATATGACTCCTAATGAGGCTAGGAACTTAATATCGACAATGGCTACAAATTCCCAACAATTTTGCACAAATAATGAACCTTCTCGGAGGGTTCATGAGATAAGTTCATATTCCTTAGAAAATAAAATCGATAAGCTAACTAAAGTCGTAACTCTCTTGTTTCAGGAAATATAGGGCAAAATCGAGTATGTGGAATATGTGCATTGCCTGATCATCCGACAAACGGTTGTCCACTGATTCAAGATGACGTAACAGCTCAAGTCAATGCAGTTGGGAATTTCCCGGGACCTCCCCAAAGAGCTTATAATCTCTCTGACAATACATACAACCCAGGATGGAGGGATCATCTAAATTTCAGCTATGCTCAGAACCCAAGACCAAATCAAAGCTATCAATCGAGACCACCTCCACCACAACAACAGTCGCAGAAGACATCACGAGAATCGATTGTCGAGAGGTTAGCACTTTCTCAGGAAAAATTTTAGAATCGCATCGAAGCCCACTTACAAGAGTTAGACAAGATATGAGCCAACTGGCTCAAACCGTAAGTCGCATGGAATCACAAGGTAAGCTTCCGTCTCAAACTGAAGTAAACCCGAGGGAGAACGTCAGTGTCATCACTCTTCGGAGTGGTACGGTAGTAGCACCACCTATTCTATCAGACCAAGCAATCCAAAAGAGAAGAAGACTGATGACGTAGGATCCCAGAAATAGAATGATAAAGAACAAATGGACGATCTGACGCCATCTCCCTATGACGTGCCACCACCTTTTCCATCGAGGTTAGACAAAAAGGATAAAAAAGCTGAGGAAAATGAAATATTAGACGTACTTCGGAAGGTGGAAATTAATATACCTCTCCTTGAGGTTATCCGGAAAGTTCCAAGGTATTGTCTGTTTTTGAAGGATCTCTGTACGACTAAAAGGAAGCTTACCGGGGTCGAGAAAGTGGATTTAGGTGCGAACGTCTCAGCAGTTTTCCAACGACCGCTTCCACCGAAGTATAAAGACCAATGTATGTTTTCAATACCTTGTAAAATTGGTGAGATTAAAATCAAGCGAGCTATGTGCGATCTAGGTGCTTCTATCAATGTAATGCCTCTATCCGTCTATAATTTAATTTCCACCAAGCCTTTGAAGAAGACAAGAGTTACACTTCAGCTAGCCGACAAATCAATTATTTATCCTGAATGATTCATAGAAAATGTTCTAGTAGAGGTAGAAAACTTAATTTTTCCTGCTGATTTTTAAGTAATTGATATGGAAAATGATCGTAGCAACATTGGTTCTGAAATCCTCCTCGGTCGTCCCTTTCTAAGCACGGCAAATACAAAAATTGACATTTGAAGAGGTATTCTTACAATAGAGTTTGACGGTGAGATCATAAAGTTTGATGTTTATAAAGCAATGAGATATCCGGATAACGTGCATATTATTAATTTTGTTGGCATTATTAAACCTGTTGATGATGAATCTAACTTTGTTGATTATTTATGCAAGAAATCGGATGATAAAAAAGACGACATAAGGGAGTTGAAAAATATTTCATTTATTGATTCGAATTTGATCTTAACTCCTTTAAACACTAAATATTCACCTTCCCTTTTGTAGGCACTAAAAATTATGTCGAAACCATAGAGGAATCGTTTGAAGAAATCAATTTTTGGTATAAAAAAATGTTGTGACGGACATTCTTTTCGACAAGAATTTAAATTTGGGAAAAATCTGAAGAAATCTTTATGAGAATTTTCGAATTTCTCATAAAGAATTTCTTAGTTGGAAAAAGCGAATGAAGTGGAAGTGTCTGTCACGAAACCTGTAGTATGAATCAGGTCGTCGAGCTAACGACGTTAAACAAAAGTGCTTCATGGGAGGCAACCCATTGTTTTCAATTCCGTTATATTTTTATTTTTATCTTTACTTTTCGTTTCATTTTATTTTTATTCATTCAAGCATGTTTAATTTAATTTTTATTTTTACAGGAACCGAATAATTTTATTCAAACTTAAACGACGAAGAATTACAGAAATTTCAGTCGAATAATGCTAATTTCAGAACCCCATGAGCAGTGGTAAAAAAAACAGAATAGTGGAACAAGGAAAGACCCGTGCGCACCGTTTCATTAAACGACGCACGTTAGCACAACCCTTTGAAGGTCAACGCATGTTAGCAAAACCCATATGAAAAATTCTTTCTCCTTTTTGTTATCTTTCTGCCGCCCACCATTCCCCAATTGTCTCTTCTCTTTCAATTTCCTTTTACCATAGACCCCACCATCCCTATCTCTATCACCTTTTAATTTTTAAACTCCCATTTATCCACACACAAAACAAAAACCCCATTTACTTCCAATTCAGACACCCACGACAGAAATCAAACTCCATCAACTCGATAACCATCCCCAAATAAAATGCTAAACCGTCACCCCTTCTTCTCCTCACCGCCGACGACATCACTAAACCCCTACACCTTTGCTAACGAGTTTCCACGCCACTCGCTCCTCTCTACTCCACGACGGTGCGCACGTAAAACCGACATGAAATCCGGGGAGTACTCTAATTTTTTCTCTTGCACTTTAATTTTCGTTTTGAGGAAAAACTCTTTAAGTAGGGGGAGTAGAGTGTAGGATTGAATTTCCCTTTGATTATCTTTATGTTTCTATGCTAGTATGTGTTGGTTGGATTTGTCGAAAATTTCATTGATTGTCTATCTTGTTGAAAATTTTTGGAATGATATGCTTGTTTGGGAATACATGATTATTTAAGTTAGGATGTTCTTGATAGTGAATAGCATGAATTGTGATAAGTTGGTGTTTTTGTGATATTCCATGACTTTGTTGGTTGAAATGTGATTAGCTCAATGTATGAAACAATTTGGTGAGATTTGAGCCTTAACGAGCATATCATTTTCGCTCTCATTTTATTGGATTGAGTGTGTCGAATTTGGCATTGGTATTCTAGAACCTGCATGTTAAAATACTGTCGAGATTACACATGAACATGATGCTTAAATATGATTTGGACACCTTAGGATTAACCATTTTGTTTCCCCACTAAAAAGCCTACCTATGCATTTTCCCCTTAGCTAACCACTTTTGAGCCTATTCCCGTTTCTTTGTTTTCACCATATTCATAAACCCGAGCCTTTTTATTTTATCCCTCTTTTCTACCTTTTTTAGGGCAAGTGAATAATTTTACCGTTGTATTCTCCATTGAAAAAAAAATGTTGAATGAAAGAAAGAAGAAGAAAAACAGCAGTTCGAAAAAGAAAAAAAAAGAGTTGTTCGAAAGAAAAAGAGAGAGAGAAAAAAAAAGAGATGAAAGAAGAAAATGGAAAACAAAACAACAAAAGTGTGAAAAAGAAAAAATGCATTTCGACAAGAAATTTGTTGTTTGATATGTCATCTTTTTATCTTGTTGTGCTTAATGTTTTGATGGAGTTGAGATTATTATTTGTTAGTTCATTGCCTTGAATTTTTAGCCATATTTTTTAGCCTTTTCCCCACCTTTACCTAAGCCCCGTTACAACCAATAAAAGACCCTTTGATTTATGCATTTTGTTCTTATTAGTAGTGGAGATTTGATTTACTTACAGGCTTATGGTAATACCGTGTCAATTTTGACATTGAGAGTTTCTTTACCCCAAACACATCGAGTGATTTGAGTGAATCCATATAAGGTGTTGAGTTATGAGCATTGAGATTAATGAATGAATGGATATTACAATTGCACTTGACTTGCTCCAATTGGTGATGTTCAATTGATTGATTTCTTGACTTGAATAGTTATTGTGGTCTCTACCTTGCTTCTTTGAATGTGAAACTTGACAAAGAACGGTAAATGAAATTTTTGACTAGTTTGATTAATCATACTTGAGGACAAGCATGAGATAAGTGAGGGGGAATTTGATGAGTGTTCAAAATCGTTAATCTTTTCTTGTTATTTCTTCGATTTTGTGAAATTATTGTTGCTGAATTGGTCTTGTTATACTTATTTTTGTACAGGTCCTTGCTTTCCAGAATTTGTGACAAAAACAGGCGATGCATTTTTTTATTATTTGGTCACGGCTGGAGATATGGGCACGACTCTGGGCACGGCGCGGTCTGATGTGGCAGTTTCTAGAAGATCTAGTCAGCGACGGTTTCTAGAAGACTTCATCCGTACGCCTTCTTGAAGATTGACAAGTAGAGTTGCATTAGGAGACTAGTTTAAGTTTGAATTTAAATTTAAAAACAATTATCTTTTGTATTATTTTATTATTTTCTTTGCTTATCCTTTAGGCTTTGAGAAGTTATAAATACCCACTTGGGGTAAGCCTAAACTCATCACTCAAATTACATTCTTCTTTTCTCTCTAGTTTTATTAAAGTTTTCTCTTTTTACTTTTCAAGTTTTTCCCTTTTTTCTTTTATTTTCAAGCTTTGTTTTCAAAATGCTAAGTATGACTTTTGTCATGCTTAGCTAAACTTTTCAAAAGCCGAGAGCTGTCGCGATGATTCAATTCCAACGGGAGAATTGAAACGGTCCCTTAATATCTTCGGAATATCTCTCTCAATCTCTGCGCTTATTTTTCAAAATCAAAACAGTTTTCAAAATTAAAGATTGACTTTGGTCAAGAGGTTGTTGCGATTAAATGTGTGGGAAGAATATTCGGATTATAGAAAGCAATTCGACTTCCTGGGAACACACTTGGCGAGATAGTTTCTCCAAGAGGGAATTGAGATCGAAATTGACGGTTATAGAAGCAACAATCCGAGTCGGACGCTACGAACTTAAACGGTAATTGATCTACGACAATTGATGTCGTTAGAATCAATTATCGAAGCCGGAATCAAAGATTGCATTGGGTGTTCGGTATACAAGATAGAGTCACGGGGATAGCTCTTGTAGACAAAGTAACCGACGTGAATCCCGAAGATAAAATCTTATTCGATGGTCTAAAAGAAATTAAATCAAATCGAAGCTTGATGCAATTTTTACCATATTTATTCACAATCTTCACCATCCTATTTTTACTTTAATTGGTTTAATTTATTTACTCGTTTTTACTATTTAAATCTCATATTGCAAACCCCCCCCCATTTTACTATTTTTCACATGGTTAAAAACCATTCAAACATAAATTTGTGATTTTCTAAGTCCCTGAGGATTCGACCCTTATTTCTCTATACTACGTATTTCCTTATTTATTAATTAAGAAAAGGGAATTTATTTTGACACCGAAACGTCAGTTGTCAATACTGGTATTGATACGAGTACTAATACCAATATCGATACCATAGGGGTAGTATCGATAGTCTTTCCCTCAGTATTGATACTCCATGCTAAAACTGTCCAAAATTCATCCCAGCTCGTACAATATTGATATTGTTTATCAACGTCAATACTCAAACCAAGAACTACCTTATTTAAGCTCAAAAAACACCCAAACATCATCTTAAATGTCTTAATTTGGTTACAAATCATGTGCTAAAGCTTAAGGAAATTACATATGGTCTTAAAATACCATAAAAACACATGATTTACCCTAAAAGCGTAATCTAATTATGAAATCAAGCATAAACCCTAAATTACTTAAATACCCAAATCTACACAAATCTTCACTATTATGAAAGCCTTAATACTACAAAGGATTAAAATACATTATATTGCTATTAAAATCCCGAAATAAAGTTCCTTTTGCTAGCTATCACTCTCCTCCGAGGCTTGGATAATAAACCCCCACTTTTTCTAGCAAAACATGAGATACAAGTTTGAATCTTAAAAAACAAGGTTGCTACATGTATTATGGACAAATTTAAATCTTAAAGTGGGCATAAAAGAGCTCAAGGAACTTACCTTTAGCTATGACACTTGGAGAAAAAAAGGAGGAAAAGGAAATGGGAAAGGATGAAATGAAGAAAAGAAGATGAAGGAAGATAAAAAGGCTTCTCATCTTTTCAAAATGAGATAATTACGTTTTATGTCATTCCCATTTTTCCATTATGCAAAAATCTCTTTTTTAGGCTAATTGGGCTTAATTCTCATCCAATTTAGCCCTCCCTCAGCCCAACGACTCTAATTACGGACTCTATGTGATCCACATACCTCTCAGGTAAACCCGAAATTACTAACCCATAATTTGAGTTGTTACAAAATGTAGACCAAAGAATTAGGGAGGCTTGGGCTTTTTCGATTTGCATATGAGAAATAGATCCCTCCTCAATAAATGGATCTGGATATTCGGGCGAGAACCAAATAGCCTGCGGATGACGATAGTAATAGCAAAGTACGGTTACGTCTAGAATGCATTGCTCCCTATACTTAATTCCCTTGAGAAACGCGTCATGGGTGTAGATGAATATATCACATCCGATGACCATTGATGATGACATGTTCATTAAGGATATTAGATTCTCCGTTGGTGATGGAAATCATATTAATTTTTTGGAAGACTTTTGGACCGATGTTCCATATTTAAGGTTGTCCTTCCCAAGGATTTTTCGGGTAGTTGTTTGAAAGACTGGAAAGATTCCGATTTTGGTTATAAGGTTAACATGTCGTGGACTTGGAACATTGATATTATGAGAGTTTTGTTCTATTGGAAGTGCAAAATCCGGGATGAATTTATGTGCACGATTAGCAGGGTTGTGCGGGGTTATCATGAAGTGTGATTTGGCTCGGGTCTCTAAACAGTTTGTAATCTCCAAGAAGCTATTGCAATCGAGTTATAAATAGTTGGGCTAAGTCCAACAAATTCTAGGACCTTGTTTGAGCTAAGTTAGCCCCTCAAAAGGTTGAGGCGTGTACCTGGAAGGCTGTCCTGCAAAGGGTACCATCGCTTGTGGAATTAACTAAATAGGGAGTGATCAAATCGGATGTTTTTTTTTTTTTTGTTCTGTGTCACAAGGAGCCGGAGACGATTAATCACTTTATTTTGTCATTGTGAGGTGACGTGGAGAATCTAACAAAGATGGGCCTCGGGTGGAATCACTCCTTTGTTTCCCCTGAAATGTTAGAGCCTTTTTATCAGCGTGGGTAAGGCAATCGAAATGGATATGAAATCTATCTTTTTCGGTTTTATTTGGTCTATTTGGTTGAGTAGAAACGTTGTTATTTTTTGTAAGAAAATCTACTGCGAAGATCTGTTATTTAGTATGACTATGACAAGGATAAATTTATGGTATAAGTGCAAATGGCCATCATCTTGTTTCTCCCGATTTCATTAGTTGCTCTAGTGCCTTTGCAGAGGGCTATCAACTGTTTGGTTCATGGTGTGAATGTATGTTGTGTTTTTGCCTTTTTTGAGCAAGATTACTCATGTGCTTTCTTGCTGAAGTATTGTGTAGATGAAGTAGTCTTTGTGTTGCCTTGTTGTGGAGGTTTCTGCAAGGACTGTTTTGGGCTGGGATTTGGTAGAATCAAATCAGGGTCCCAGGTTTCGTGATTCTGCAGTGTGCTCTCATCTGAGTTGGATGGGGAACTGCAGCCTTGGCGTTTCTTCGCTATGGTTTCTCTACTGGTGTATGTTTGTATCGCCCTTGTTATAGGTGTAGTTTCATTCTCGGAATTGTGTAGTGTTGACATTGATTAGGTGCATTCTTTTTTCTCCACTTAAATTTAGGAAGATTTTTTAATGAGGACTTTTTCATTGTGGTCAAGTTTTTGTATGTGTGTTATATTAATACATACAAAAATTCTTATCCTTTCAAACAAAAATTAAAAATAAATTTTTATATAAGAAAAATCAGTATAATTTATTTATTTCCATAAACATTTTTAATGAGCGGCAAGATAAATTTTCATGATCAGATTTCTTTTCCTCGAAATGATTGAATGATAATGAGCAGCCTATCGGTGGTTAAGGTAAAATGTCGTAATCTAATATGCAAAAGAAGTTAATGCAAATGCTATTATGGTCATCTTCCCATACGTTTTCGTAAACCTTGCTTCAAGTTTTGGCATCATCCTTCGTTTCTTCACTCCTATTTAATGCTTTCTTATCTTTTCCTTCTCCAATTTAACTTGGGGGGAAAAGCACACGTCCCTAAATTGAATATTTCCTTTTAATAAAAGAATCAAAAGTAACAAACAGAGAAACATAAACGACAATTTGTTCTATTTCGGTAAAAGAAACAAAAGCATCTTGAATAACACTACACGAGATTGAAAATAGGGTCTATAAAATTTCATTTGATTTAAAATAATTTATTTTTTAAAATTTAAATTAATATATTTAATTTATTTTTTAATTTAAGTTTTAAACTTGATCGAGTTTAAATTTGTAGATTTTGAATAATAAAAAAAAACTAAAAATTAAAATGAGATTGTTTGTCTTTAGTTGAAGTCTGTTATTCCCTTATTTCCCCGATTCTTCTTTTGTTTTAAGTCTTTCTTTTTATCAAATTTAAATCATATGCTCCTCACTCATTATAGAATGCATGTGTAACTTCAATCCCTCTTTTGGATAATATATATTTCTTCGATTTTATCTTTAATTTTTACGTTTTATTCAATTTAGTTTTATGGCTACAACTTTTTACAAATTCTTTAATTCCGTCAACTACAAAAAAAATAACATTATGATTATATTATAAAATTTTATATAACATTTAGTTTGATAAATAATATTATAAACTTATTTATCCATATAAAAATATATATCTATATTTTTTAGAGATTCCATATTACCATGCTATTGCAAATACTTATATTTGAATTTCAATATAAACTCAAATAAATTTATTCAATTTAGATTGAAATAAATAAATAAAGTCTGAATGATAAATGATATTTATAAATTCAATTAATTTGAAAATTTTCACATATTTGTAAGATGTAAGAACTCAGTTTAACATGATATAATGACGCTATCAAATGCATACCTGAAAGGAAGAATTGGTGGTATCTTAGGCCCCCACATTGCTGTAAAAATGAAATAAAAGGACCAATCCCTTAGGTTGTCATTTTCATAACAGCAGTAATGTGTCTGAATTTGTAAAATTGATAGTGAGAGATTTTAGTTTGGAAGAAAATAATCATGGGGAATGCCACTAAAATAAATCAATGAAAGCATCCTCTCAACGGCTACCCTCAAAATCTCCTTTCAAAACCCAAATAAAGGCAAAAGAAAACTGCATGGAGAAAGAGATAGTAATAGCAATAGTAGCTTCAATTTCAAAACCAACTCCTTTTTCCCTTTCACCTGCCTTTTCTTTTCCTTCAGGTACCAACTCTCCATCTGATATATGTTTGTTGTAAAATATGGTCTATACCTCTTTTCAGGCACATCCTGAGAATCATTTCTCTTCATATTGTTCAAGCATTAATCTGTCAATTCATTCATCAAGCACAGGAGATTCCATCCGAGGAAGGGGATACGATGCCTCTCCGCTTCGTCTCAGCATGGAGAAAACGCCGGAGATGCAACACCCGGGATCATACCGACCCTTGTATGTTATTTTCCTTCACATGATAACCTGTTCATCCTTTGGCAGTGTTTTTTTTTTTTTAAAGTTCAACATCCTACATTCCTACTTTCAGGGACTTACAAACCTGCAGAGTACTGGGGAATTGAGGGTCAAATGCCCCAGCAAACAAAACGTCGACAAGGTTCGTCAATTTTCACCCTTAAGGAGATGCAGGAGGCAACGCATTCTTTCAGCGACAAGAATCTGCTCGGGAAAGGAGGGTTTGACCGAGTCTACAAGGGCACTCTACGATCAGGGGAGGTATTTATCATTTTTCCTAATGTTTGTGTGGCAATAGCTTTGTTTGTTCCATGCATAAGTTATGCTTCCATAGGCGGTAATGAACCAAAGTGTAAAGAAAACATACAAATGTTCTCTTTCTGTATTCTGAAGGTTGTTGCAATCAAGAAAATGGAGCTGCCACCATACAAAGTAGCTGAAGGAGAACGTGAATTCCGTGTTGAAGTTGATATCTTGAGCAGACTTGACCATCCGAACCTGGTTTCGTTGATAGGTTATTGTGCAGACGGGAAGCACCGGTTTCTAGTCTACGAATACATGCAAAAAGGGAACCTGCAAGATCACTTAAATGGTAGGCTTCTACTCAAGTCTGTTCCCAACCCAGTCACTCATTCATCTAACATCTATCAAATCTTAAACTGCTAAAATAGGTATTTGTGAAAAGAAACTGGATTGGCCTTCAAGGCTCAAAGTGGCAATCGGTGCATCTATGGGACTTGCTTATCTCCATTCTAATTCTGCAGTTGGAATTCCTATAGTTCACAGAGATTTCAAGTCCACAAATGTCCTACTAAACGACAACTTCGAAGCAAAGGTAAGAAACTTACAAACTTTTCAGCCAGAATTGACATTATAAAGCATATTCATCACTAAAACTCGATTTACTACTCTTTTTGCAGATATCAGACTTTGGACTAGCCAAACTGATGCCAGAGGGTCAAGAGATTGATGTGACTGGAAGAGTTCTTGGCACATTTGGATATTTCGATCCTGAGTATACATCAGTATGCATCTTCATGTCACAAACTTATTCCCTACATTTCTCTTCTAATTCCTAACAAAAAGTACAGATAAGTCTAAAATACTAGGAAAGCAAACTCTTATACAACAAATATCTCATTCTTTAACTTCCATCAGAAAAAATACTAGATGTTAGATTTTGTTCAACAAAATTAGGTTAGCAACAGCAAGCATGATCTCGGTTTTTCATTTGTCTTCTCTTATGACAGACAGGAAATTAACTTTACAGAGTGATGTTTATGCATTTGGAGTGTTCTTCTAGAGCTTTTGACGGGACGCAGGGCTGTAGACTTAAACCAGGGAGCAAGTGACCGAAACCTTGTAGCCCAGGTAACAGCTTATAATTCAAAGAGGTTATGGCTCTAAGGTTTCAAGGACTTGCAACAAATAAGTTGGCGGTTGTGGTCTATGTGTTACAGGTTAAGCACATACTGAATGATAGGAAGAAATTACGTAAGGTGATTGACCCAGAAATGGCTCGAAGTTCATACACCATCGAATCTATAGCAATGTTTGCAAACCTAGCATCGCGCTGTATCCGTGTTGAGAGCAGAGAGCGACCCTCAATGCCAGAATGTGTGAAAGAACTGCAACTGATTTTCTGTGCAAATGCAAAAGGCCTAGGGCATGCCTTTTAGGATGGATTGAGAAATGCAATTTTCTAACCAGCAGTAAAACTGTATCATATCAACAATAAGGACACCATGAGTTAAGAGCAAACAAGATTACCAGGTAAATTTGATAAGAGGACTCAAAGAAACAAGGTATTTGAGTCATCTATGAGTCGAAACAAAAGAAATATTAGTAGAATTCATGTTGAAGAGATAATATATTCCCGTATTTGTTCTAGTTATCATCACCAGTTTATTTGTTAATATTTTGCTTATTGCAGCTAATTCTATGTACTGTACATTTTGTAAACACAGTTAAACAAGTATTTTGCACACACAAAAATGATAACAAGTAGTGATCTTTGATTTAGTTTGCACCAACTATAACGAAAGCACATATAAAGACATCTCATTTTATCCCTTCCCTGATCATAAGTTCGTGCTCAAAAACATGTTAACAAAGCAAGAGAGAGGAATTACATTAGAAGTTTGCATAAGACAATAACTTGAGAAAAAGTGACAAAAGCAATGGATATGCTGGATGCAGTTTACCCTTCAAGTGTGCTCTACCATGCACATAAGTCATAAACTAAACACAATGAGATATTTTAAGTAGCCATCGAATACCTAGTATCACATCCACCGAAATGGATGATCCTAGCAAGCTTTTTGAACTCCATTAGGGCTACGAAAAGAGACAGAGTAGCAGAAAAGATGTAAGAACAAAATCATCTCCTCGAACAAGCAGAAAAAAATGACAGGTTTATGACAAAGAGCAACAAAAGTAGAAGAGCGAGTAAGAGTTTCAGTAAAAAAACATGGGTTTTATGTGTGACTCGAACAGCTCTTATCTCGAACGGTTATGATTACAGTATGATTTCAACTTATACATTTATGAGAGAAGTTCCTCACCGGATTCCAACATGTCCGAGTCTAAGAAACTGCTAGAAACCGGGAGTTTCTTGCACATCAAATGCTTACGTCTCTGTAATGTCAGCAAGATAAAGATACTGTCCGTCTGAAAAACATTGTATCCTGCTTTTATGTACATGTTGAATGGAGCCTCATCGATCATTCTACAATGCAAGAACACCTCTTTTGAAGAAGTCATTCGAGATATTAGCTCCTCACTTGCCTTGAGAAGATGCCAACCAATGCCCCTCCTAAATGATTCAAATGAAAACACCAAGAATAAGATAATAAAAAAAAGTGGCCTTTGTTGCTAAATTCAACCTGCAATGAGAGCGCTTGTTGACTACAAGAGTAAATTTTTAGTCCTAAAATGGCTTCAACATTACAAATACCACATTTTTATTTTCACTTAGTGGTTAACTTAACAATAACCTTTCACCATACGAGTGTGTAGCACCATTATCCAAATGGAAAAAAAAAAACTCAACCTGTAACTTATTGAACACATTAACATCACAAATCCAACATCATGTCATTATTCTCTTCCACTAATATCCACCAAATAAGGAACAGAGAAAACTAATACAAAAGTACAATAAAAAAAATTAAAAAAAAAACCCTTTCTTTTTACCTTCTAAGCTCCTTTGTGACAGTCATGTTACAAATATATGGAGAATTCTGGGACTGTAGGTGTAGGAGGAGAAGCATTAGCACCCCTTTGTCAAAGCAAACCTCCACTGTTCCAGCCAGTTTCTCTCCTCTCTTCCCACCTTCCTCTCTATAGAACCAACTAGAGTGACAGCATGTGGCATGGAAGCTCTCCTCTCCATCAAATATTGTTTCACGAAGAATCTCAACAAAGCCTCGTACTGCAAAGACATGAACATTGACTCGGCGAATGACAAAGCCAACAACCCGACGGTCAAATCCATTTCTTCAGTCCTCATGACCCGAACCCACAACGACCCAGATTCCAACTGCTGAATATAGACGAAATACTCCAAAGCTATGAGCTTTTCGAGCTCTTCGTTTGTTAAAACACGGCTTCCCCTAAAGGGTTCGTCTAGGAAGGAGAAGTACTGAGTGGGAGTGATGGAGTTCGTGGAGGAAGAAGAAGAAGGAAGACAGCATTTGAAGCTGTGACGATGGAGTTTGCGAAGGGGAAGGAGAGGGTTTCTATATGAATTAAAGAATTGAACTTTGGTGGGTTTTAATTCGGTTTGGAAGCGTTGGCACTGTGGTTGGAGATATAAGTAAGTAGATAGTTTAAGTGCTGCTGCTGCTGTTGCCATGGAAATTGTGAGCTTATTTGAGATCAGAATCTGTTGATGATGAGATAAATTTGGAAAACATCATCGAATAATTGTGGAGGAAAACATTTTCTTAACTGAAAGCATTCCTGTTTTCTTTTTCTTTTTTTTTTCATTTGAGAGTTCGTTTGCGATTTTGTGATCTGGCTAAGAACACGAAATAGATGACCAATCTGATCAGTTGACGGGCGAACCAAATCCAGCCATGTTTCCTGAAGGCACTTGTTGTATTAATCCTATATTCAACACGATAAAACATCAATGATGAATCGCTTTTATTAATCTTATATTCAATTATTCAATATATATATATATATATATCTTAAAATTGGTTTTCAATTCGTTTCAAACCTAAATACTATATATATATATATATATAGTTCAAGATAAAGATGGATTGAGAGAATATTGAGTGCGGTCCTGTCCACTATAAAATTTCAAATTCGTTGACGATTGTATTATGGGTTAGGACCACCGGCGGATCTACAGTTATATACCTCCTCTCCGGTTGCGAACATTGCTCTAAAAGAAGTTGATGAAGAGGGAAAGTGGGACTGGAATTTTCAAGCAACATTTTGTTTTGATTATTATCTCTAATATCAGTATGTAGTTAAAGAAACTTTCAATATTGTATTTTAATTGTTGTGCTGATATCACCATCTGTTTTTGACATGGATATAATTTTGCCCTTTCGGACCGCCATATATATCAACTTTGGGTTTGACTCTTCTCTCGCTTCTTTTGAGATACTTTGATTTGTAAGAGCAAGTGCTCGCCTTTTAACCTTTTACCTCTACCAGTGAACTTACTTTTGAAATTGAGCTTTTAACTAAGTTACCTTCTTCACTGTGTTTTTTGTAATTTAAGTTCACGTCAAAGGGCATCCCCTCTGCTCAAATTCAATGAAAATTCTAGTAGACACCAAAAAGAGCATATTTCAGGGGCAGTGGCCAATATGGTAACCTTGTTTCCCAAGAAACAAACAGAAAATTCCAAACCATCTTTTAAATTCCACCACGCATTTTCACATTGCTTTCATATATACAGATCTGATAACAAAAATCAACGTATGATCCAAAAGAATCCCCATCTTTATCACCCCAAAGAACCATATACACCAATCAAAAATACACCAGAACAGCAACAATGAAATCGAAACCCTGAATTTCGTATCGTGTTTGCCCCTCCCCTCAGTCTCCTCTCCTCCATCTTCTGATAACATGTAACATTATCTGATTCCAACTATCGATCGGACCCGGAAGGCACCAATGTACACAGTCGTTTTGAACATGTTCTTGAACTCCATTGGCGAATGGAAACGGATACATATAAGGCCCCGGATGAGCATCTGGTCTCATTAATGACAATTTGGTCACATCCAATATCTCAAGTCTCAACCCTCCAAATTGCTTTGCATTCACATTGGCAGCTTCAATTTCTTCGACCGCGATCGATCTCATATCCGCATCCATTCCTTCAACCATCTTCTCTCCTTCCTTGTAAGGCTCTGTCTTGGGACAAGCACCGGCCTTATCCCATTTGCCTTGAAAATGTGAAGGAGAAAATCCGGTTAAAAACACATCGATTCCACTACCCAATTTCCTTTCAATTATCGTCTTGAGAGCAGTCTTTATTGCCTTCCTCATCACACCATAGAAGCCTATCTCGGTGTGGTTCAATCCGGGCAGTAATGGCAACCCAAACAGAACCACCCTCATAATAAACAGCCGGATGAAGAAACCAATGGCCTATTGAGAGTACAACCATATCTAAATGGTCCAAATCAGATCCCCACCTCTCATCAACAACATCAACAAACATTCATTATGATCCGGACCATCTTTCGATTTCTCAACACCTCTAACAAGAAACGGCGACCAATAACCGATACCGTAACGTTATGAGAATCGAAATGCCATGTACGAAACTGTTATCCTCTCCGTTTGTGTAACCAGTTGGGATTCGAGGAGGTGGCCAGCATGCAAAGGAGTGATTCCAATTGGTTCCTAGCCATGGAGTCACCTACAAAAGCTATATGCTTGTTGCTAACAAGGTTGAAAAAAGTGTTGGGATCAAACCTCGGGAGTTGACATTGGTTCGGTTGCCATCGCCAGTAAAGGTAACCCAAGTCTGGTCTCCCATGTGAGATGCAATTTTGCCGTCTTTGATAGTATCACAGGTTGTGCCATTGTATAAGGCCCCATCTTGTCATGGACCCATCTTTCCATTGGTGTAGTTACATGGAGTCTCAAGCAATTTCTTCTTCTGCAAAATAAGCAAGAATATATAAAGATGGAACTTTTCAATAATAATAACACCCCTAATCGAAAAAGTGATAAAAATTTAAAAAAGTCTGACAACTTTAGTTTCTTCACTACATACCTCTGGAAAGATAAAGAGGGAGGCGAAGGAGAAGTGAGAAGATGCGGTTGCCGTGAGGAAGCTGATCTGTGGTGGATACAAGGAAAGGGAAAGAATGAAAGTAGAAGCGAAAGAGAGCTATTGAGAGAAGCATAAAAACATAAGGCAACAACATAGTGGTGAACGAACGAGAGCGAGTTGGGCCTTTGAGTGGACTCGTTACACCCATTTTTCGAAAGACGAAAATTGCTTAGTGTTTTTCTGGGTAATCTCAAGTCTCAAACTAGAACATTTTCCACCTCAGAAGAAATGTGGAAATCAAAACAGAGTTTTTGTGGTAGCGGCCGAACAGAGAGAGAAAGAAGAGGAGCATAATGATCTTTCTAGTCCCTCAATTTTTTTACTTTTTAATTTAAATTGCAAAAACATTGTTTTAGTTAGCACCGCCTTCTCGTAGAAGCTAGACATGTGTGCTACTCTGTCAACTTGGACATTTATCATTTTAAATTCTGCTAATTAATTATATCGACTCTTGGCGGTGACCGCAGAAGTCACAAACGTGAACGTTTTAAAGAAAAGGAAAAGACTAAAACCTTTTCTTATCACTGCGCATTATCATGATGACATCCCACCTAAAAGTCATAATGGAGATGGATAGCCATGGATAACCAGTAGGTAGAGGTGATAATCATGTTCTACCTATCTAATTACAACCCAATTATTTTGTATTTTAATTTTATTTATGTTTATGGTAATATCTAAATTGGGTGATAGAAAATTATAGTCAATGATTCACGATGAAATTTAAAACAATTTAAGTTATTTAATAAAAAAAACTTAAAAAATAACTCGAGAAGAGGAAGATAAAGAAGAGAAATATTTGTCAAAAATTCTCTCTTAATCTTGATCGAAGATTTTTATAATAAACCTTATTATTCATGTAGACATTAAAGTCATGCTAACTACTTATAAATTAATGAAATAAATAAATATAATTATCTTACAATAAATTTAATTCTAATAAATTACATATACATATTAGAAGTTATGTCAAGAACATGTAAGTAGTTGGAAGATGTGAGAGTTGCCAATTTATGACAAAAATCTCTTCTTATTTTAGAGGCCTATTTCGGAGACTTCATAAAGATTTGTTTTTGAAAGAAGTTGGGAAGAGGTATAATAATTTGTAATATTATTAAATTATTAAATAATAAATAAAAATATACATTTTTACAAATTCAAAGTGTATATATTTTTTAAATGAATAATGTAAAAGAAATAGGAAGAAGGTGACAGAGGCGTGTCCATTGCCTGGTGATGAGAGTGAGATGTGCATCGAATCTTGTGTATCTACTGCCACTACTTCTCACGAGTTTTGTCTTATTCTTTAATGATTACTAAATTTATATGATGAATGGTGAATTTATAATGGGATATAAATTTTTATGTTATGCTATGCAATTAAATATAATTTTATACATTATTCATTAATGTTAGTTAATACACTTTTAATTATTTAAATTATATTTTTAATTAATTTTTAATCTTTTAAAGATTTTTTTTTTGTTAAAAATAAGTGTTAAACATGTAAGGATAGATGGGTTGACTATGGAGGTTAAGGGGTTTCAATGGCCAGTGTTCTCTCGTATCATCCGTACCTTAAACAATCAAAACCCCTCCTCACCGACGTCCATTGATTACAAAAATTTTCATTTCAATTCTTATATTTTTTATTTCTTCTCAATTTTAAACTCAAGAAATACAAAAAAAATTATATTTTCCCAAGGCTTGGTCCTTACTGCGCATTAATATTTTCTTTAAACAAACTTTTTCATGATTCATATTTTTAAAATAAACTTTCAATTTATTTATATTTTACCACTCAAATATAAAAAAATTATCAATAAATGTAAATACACCGAATCTGAATGAAGAGAATAAAAAATTAAAATGAGAATTAACATCGAATCTGAATAAACATGTACAATGTTAAAGAAATGTCAAATTTGGGGGGGTGGGTTACAATCTATTTGTAGATCCAATACTAATGGTACATTCAGGACAAGGTTTCTGGATCTCTCATTCGTTTGCTCTAACGCGGTTCTATTCCTTGTCCATTGTATCGTTGTCTCAAACTGTTAACCAAACATTTAATACATGCTTTAGCCACCCACGCCATTTTACTGCTTTTTTTCAAAGAACAAAATAAGCGTAGTTTAGGATTGAAAAAACAAAGCAATTATACGATATGAACCACAATGACGTTAGATTGAAATTTATTATGGTTTATTGGTTTAATGAACAGTTTGATCTCTGAAATATATCAATTTTTATTTTATTTTAATACTAAACTGTTATTTCATTGCACATTTCAGTCGATATTATTATTATTATTATTATTATTATTTTTAATATGTGATAAGTACAATGCATTATATGTTCAAAGATAACTTTCAACCATTTAACATCGAACGCTCGCATCCCTAACATCTCTGGTGCTCGAACTCAAAATCTCAAGAAATAACAACAATTCATTTACCACTGATGTTCACTCGGTTCATGCCAGTCAATAATATTAAAAAAACTTATGTTACGTTTTAAAATACAACAATGACTCTTTAAAACAGTGGCGGATGCAAAGCATATACATGACGAACACATATCACTTTGAAATTCGAATTGAAATTTTATATTAGTTGTTCATTTTATCACGAAAATCCACCCTAAAAATTTATTTGTATCGACTCATATGAAAACTTCAATAATCGATATGTGTGTCCACCCTAAAAAAATTTTTGACCCGTCTACTTTAAAGTAATTTTAAAAAGTAAATATAAATTAAAAAATAAAAATATTCAAACACGATGTTTTTTTTTTTAACAGAGCTGCTAACCTAATAGAAAACAGTAAGCTCTGGTGTCATTTTAACAAGTAATTTTAATATAATGTTTTTTTAAGTAGGTTGAGTTTGATAGGATAACATGGACTTATGTAATGACCACTTTGCGGTCCACAAGATCAGTTGAATTGTCGAAACGATTTTTAAAATCGGGGTGGGATTTTTAAAAATCGCATCATCTTTAATTATTCTCTTTTTAATTGAATTTTTAATTAAAACAATGCGATATTTAGAAAACCTCTCGTTTCGAAAATTTGAAAATTCCTTTAAGATAAAAACATATGGTTCGAGGAGTCGCCACCAATCTTTGATTAGGGTGTGATTGGGCACCCAAAAACATTGTCATTTTAAATAAAAATTAATTCTAATTAAAACGACAAATTTACGGTCTACGTTACCAAAATCCAAGTTCGGGAGTCGGTTACGCGTGGGGAAGGATTAGCACCCCCACAACGCCCTAAATCGGTACCTAGTTGATTAATTAATTTCTTTGCAACGAATTTCGCAAGTTCAAATTTAATTTGATTAATGATCCCTTTAAACAACAAACATGCAAATTTGCAACATTTAAAGCAACAAAATAGATTTAATTTAAAATTACCAAGTCATTAGAAAGATAAAGAATATTCGATTATTTAAAAATATCGAGACCAGATCTTTAGTTCAGTTCTAACGACCTTTTCTCGAAAAGTTTAAATAGTCGAATATTTCCTTTTCTTTCGCTCCCAAATTTTACAATGATATATCCAAACTTAATTAGGCGTTACTGACGGGATACCATTTTAATTTAAAATCGTCAAAGCAACTTTCCTGTAAGTTAAGAAAAGCCATTCTGATAATTTTAGATTAAAAGGGCATTACCCTTAATTCCGATTATGTGATTAGATCGAGTTATTCACGTGAGGCTATCATGCAAATTATGCCGATTGAATGTCATGCAAAGATAAAAATATTATGATTAAAATATCATGTAATTTGAAATACAAAAGAAAAAATATATACATATATTTAATTTCAAAAAAAAAAAAAAAAAACCGCACATTAACATATAATGTACAAACTGACTTAAACGTAATAATAAAAACATGCATGCAAAACTACAAAATTAAAATATATAGATATATACATTTTAAAAAAGTGACTAAATATAATAAATCAAAACTAAACATATAATCAAAAGTTAAACAAGGGTTAAAATATAAAGAAACTAAACAATAGGCTCATTTCACAAAAATTTCATTTCCATGCACTGCAAGCATAATATTACAAAAGTGCCATGCAGGATCACAATGCACATTTCCGAAATTACATATCCAATGTCAAATTTGCACAAAAATGGCCAAAACAGGTAACTGGACTAAAATAAAATGCTCTGTAAATTGAGAGACAAAATTAGAATAATAATAAAGCTCGATTCAGGGACTGAAACGGAACGAAACAAAGGAGGAAGGACCTAATACAATGTTAGCCCATCTTCTAAAACCCGGTTCACCCCTGCCTATCAAAACGCTGCCGTTTTGGAAACATCTAAACGACGCCGTTTCTGTTACTAGATACACGGTGATTAGGGTAAACCTTAAGCCTCATCCATTCTCTCCTTAGCCTTAAGCCAGACAACCCCCATCTCAGTCATTTTCCCTCTCCCTCTCTCAACCTTCTTCATCGATTTCGCACCCCCTAACAGAAACCCTATCAGCCGCCGTAGCCTCCGCCGTTTAGCGCTCCGATGAGGAGTCTAAGGCGGCCCGAGCTCTCTCCTCCACTCAAGAGTAACCACCTAGGCCTAGATCTAAGCCAAGCCTCTCAAAACTCCTCCCTTTACCTTATTCATCCCTGCCTTTAGACCTCGACCGTGGCAACCGCCGTGGCTGCCACCTACAAATGACTCCGGTGAAAAGCCCCGACGAAACCCCTACCCTCTCCTTGAGTCCCTCACGGACTAAACCATGACCCCAAAACCTAAGTTCTAATCAAACATTCGAAACCTAATCAAGCCAACCTGTGGCCACCACGGGCCTCCTCTCTTAACCCTGACACAAACCTAGAAAACCCCTCAAAATCCTAAAGAACGTGGCTTAAAATCGACATGCTCTGCTGAATACGAACAAGAAACGAAGGGTTTACCTTCTCTCAGACGGGTCGTGGGTTCCTAGCAAGGGCGACGAAGGTTTCTGGATGGGTGAGTTTCTTTTTGCTTTCGTTTTGTTCTCTGGTTGTTGATGAATGATCTTCTGGGTATTTCGTTTTTTTTGTTCTTTTTGGGTTCTATTCTGTTTTCTTTCCTGATGTCTAAGAGATTTTTGTTTTTGTTTTTTCGTTCTTCCCCTCCTGATCACTGAGAGAGCTCCCTCTTTTTCCTCCCCCTCCATTATTTCTAGTTGATCTCCTCTTCTATAGTTTTGTTTTCGTCCGTTTCTGCTCTTGTTTGGTGTGTTTGCAGGGCACTGGCGCGAGCAAGTCACGGGCGGCAGCAGTGGGGAGTAGAGCTGTTGTTCAGTTTGGGCGTGCGTGATCTGGCAGTGTGGTGGTGGCTTCACGTGAGTCCGCAGGTGGCTCGGGGATCACGGTGATTTGGGGACTGTTGGATCGTGGAGCCAGATCCAACGGAGGAGGCTCAGCGGTGCTGTAGAATATTAGGGTCTAAAAAAACCCTAAAGTTATCATCCTCCTTCCTGAACCGTTAGATTGGGAGCCTTCAGATCCTGTGATCCACATAGTGCGGTGCTGGGCACTCTTCAGCTGGAAACAGAAGTTGGAAACCCTAACGGGTTTTAGGGTTCTCTTATGCTTGGGCCTGTTTGGTCTGGCCCGTTTTAGTTGTAACTCTGGTGTAGGCCCTGTAATAGTAAAAATAAATATACTTAGTCCATGTTATAAATTATTATTATTTTTTATTGCAATTTTATGTCATATATTTTCATGTTAATAACTAACAAATACCAAACTTATGCTAATAACCCTAATAACGATAATAGTAAAACCCAATTGAATTTAAATAATGCCCCGGCCAAATCGAGCATCTACAGTTGCCCCTCTTTGTTCATTGTCGTGCAACGAGACTAGAGCAAAGATCACTAGATGTTCAAATTTGTCCGACCCTGAGAACTTTGACAGACTCATCCGTTCCACTCTTCCTCCAGGGAGAGTGAGAGTTGAAAAAATCTTCTGAAAACAGGTTCGCTCCCTCTTTCTCCAGGAGAATAGAACTCGAACATTTTCAAAAACCTCCATAGTCCTTTAGAGAGTATAAGACTCGAACAATCTTTAACAATCGCGTCTGCCCCTATTTCTTCAGAGAGTATAAGACTCGAACAATCTTCAATGATCACGTCTGCCCCCCATTTAATCTTCATCAATCACGTCTGCCCCCTATTCTTCAGAGAGTATAAGACCCGAACAATCTTCAACAATCGTCCCCTATTTCTTCAGGGAGTATAAGACTCGAACAATCTTCAACGATCGCGTCCGCCCCCTATTTCTTCAGGGAGTATAAGACTCGAACAATCTTCAACGATCGCGTCTACCCCCTATTTCCTCAGAGAGTAAGACCCGAACAATCTTCAACAATCGTGTTTCGCTCCCTATTTCCTCAGAGAGTAAGACTCGAACAATCTTCAACGATCTCGTCCCCCTCTATTTCTTCAGAGTATAAGACCCAATCTTCTCAATCACGTCTGCCCCCTATTTCTTTAGAGAGTATAAGACCCGAACAATCTTCAACAATCGTGTCCGCCCCCTATTTCTTCAGGGAGTATAAGACTCGAACAATCTTCAACGATCGCGTCCGCCCCCTATTTTTTCAGGGAGTATAAGACTCGAACAATCTTCAACAATCGCGTCTGCCCCCTATTTCCTCAGAGAGTATAAGACCCGAACAATCTTCAACAATCGTGTCCGCTCCCTATTTCCTCAGAGAGTATAAGACTCGAACAATCTTCAACGATCGCGTCTGCCCTCTATTTCTTCAGAGAGTATAAGACTCGAACAATCTTCAACGATCGTGTCCGCCCCCTATTTCTTCAGAGAGTATGAGACTTGAACAATCTTCAACGATCGTAGGGAACCTGTAGATATTTTAAATCATCATGCAATGCTATGCTCCTATTCATGCCTACGATGTATGCAATTATGCAATTTAATGCACTTTCTTCAAAGGAACACCATCTCTCGACGGATCTTGGTTTTGTCTTGGGCACAGAACATTTGACCAGTTCACCCCATCTGATAATCTAGACCATAACTTTCGGCTTGACATGAGTTTGACTCCTTTCTTTCTTGAAACCTGCCGGTACACATTACCAACTTCTTGATAAATGGCAATTTCTTTGGGTCATCTATTAATGGCTAAGATTGTCTATGAATTCCAAAGTTTTAGCTTTTCGCAACCATACAAGCTTATGGGTAAAACCATTGCTAGCTTCAGAATACCTGCATTTCCAAAACCTTTTGCATAATAATACAAAATGATCTCATGTACCACAAGTTAAGCTATGCGTTTTAACTTTTTCAAAATTAGATGCTTGTAAAAGGGAAATTAAGAAAGGAAAATATCTCTTTATTTATATAAATGCGAAGAATTTTTAGGCAACTACATGACAAACTTTTAATCGGAAAAGAACAAAAGGATAGGTGTCTTCAAATATCAATAACACAAATGCTTTTGAACTGGCCCGCCGTCAGAATGACTCGAGTGGAGCTTCTGTCAAAAGGATTTCCAAAATGGTGATGACACCTAAGAGTGCGAAACTCTTTCTGAACCCCAAAATCTCTCATTATTGGATGCCATAAACCAATATTGAATCTCACGTGCATTCAATTCCTCCTCTGGTTGTCCGCATAGAGACTCATTAATCTTTGATCTCAACCCCAATTACCATTGTCGTTACCCATGTCAGGAGCCAAAATGGGGTGACACCTAAGAGTGCGAAACTCTTTCTGAACCCCAAAATCTCCATTTGGATCCATAAACCAATATTGATCTCACGTGCATTCAATTCCTCCTCTGGTTGTCCGCATAGAGACTCATTAATCTTTGATCTCAACCCCAATTACCATTGTCGTTACCCATGTCAGGAGCTCTTCCTGCTCCCCAAAAATAATTCAGATCCTCCACCATACACGAACTCTGAATTTAAAACTCAAGTCGCCCTTAGCGGGTTTTCGACTCGACCTCCTTTGGTTTCAAGACGCCCTTTTCGAGTTTTCATCTTGAACCCTCATTTTTTTCATTTTTTTTTCATTCATTTTTTTTTTTTTTTTTATTTTTTTTTTTTCATTTTTTCACTTCTTTTTTTCTCTTCAAGCAAAATACTTCTTAACGGCGTCAGAATTCACTGGATAAGGTAATTCAGACCCATCCATCTCAGTTAAGACTAGAGCTCCCCCAGAGAAGGCTTTCTTGACAACATAGGGTCCTTCCCACTTGGGCATCCATTTCCCTCGGAAATCTTTTTGAATGGGGAATATCTCCTGAGCACCAAATCTCCTTATGGATTTCTCGAGGGCGACTTTCTTATCATGCTCGTATCATCCGCTTCTGGTATATCTGACCGTGACAAATAGCCTTCAATCTCTTTTTCTTCAATCAGATTCAATTGGTCATCTGGCCTGTACCCATTCTGCCTCATTTAGCTTCACCTCCGATAAAACCCGGAGCGAGGGAATTTCCACTTCAATAGGGAGGACAGCTTCCATCCCATAAACTAGAGAAAACGGAGTTGCCCCCAGTTGACGTCCGTACAGAAGTCCTAGGCAAACAGAGCAAATGAAACTTCATCATGCCATCTTTATATGTTTCAGTCATCTTCTCTATAAGCCTCTTAATGTTCTATTAGCAGCCTCCACTGCCCCATTCATCTTTGGGCGATAAACCGTGGAATTATAATGCTTTATTTTGAATTGCTCACATACAGATTTCATCATCTTGTTGTTTAAGTTCAATGCATTGTCAGAGATAATTCTCTCTGGTAAGCCATTCTGCAGATGATTTCCTTCTTCAAGAACCTACACCGTTGACTGGGTTACACTTGCATAGGAAGTGCTTCTACCCACTTGGTGAAGTAATCTATTGCTACCAGAATGAAGCGATGACCATTTGACGCTTTCGGAAAAATTTGCCCAAACATCCATGCCCCACTAGAAACGGCCACGGAGCTGTCATCACATGCAACGGATGAGAGGGGTGTGCATTCTATCCCCATAAATCTGACACTTGTGACACTTTCGGCATAATTGATGCAATCATTTCCATAGTTGACCAATATACCCAAATCTCATAATCTTCTGGCCATTACATGCCCATTAGCATGGTGCCACATATTCCTTCATGTACTTCTTCAAGAATCATTTTCGCTTCTTTAGTGTCCACACCCTTAATATCTGATCCATGCTTTTCTTATAAGGTCACCATTAAGCACATACCCTGCTCCATTCTTCTAATTGTCCTTTTGGTCATTCTCAGTTGCCTGTTCGGGTAACTTTGATATCTTATATACTGGAAGATCATAGTACCAAGGTCCTTCATCATCTTCTTCTTCAATGTTAAGCAGTGGGCTGGATACTTATAAGCCTTCATCTCAATAGGCATCATATTTGAATGCTCGTTCATCTTAAAGGTCGCTGCCAAAGTAGCCAAGGCGTCCGCCATTGATTTTCTTCTCTGGGGAGGTATTGAAAGTCACTTCTTCAAATTCTTCAATAAGTCCCGAACTAATTTACGATATTCCACAAGTTTAGGATCTTTAGTTTCCCATTCTCCTCTGAGCTGGTAAATTACCAAAGCTGAATCCCCATATACCCTCAGCATTTTTGCTTTGAGTTCATAGCTGCTCTAAGACCCATAACACAAGCCTCATATTCAGCCATATTGTTTTTACAATCAAAATTGAGCTGACTGGTAAAAGGATAATGCTCTTCACTTGGTGAGACCAAGATTGCCCCAATCCCGTGCCCCAAGGCGTTTGAAGCACCATCAAAATTCATCTTCCATTTACCGGTGAGAGCAATTGTTTCTTCTTCCTCCGAGATAGCCATTAAATCCTCATCCGGAAAATCGAAGTTCAACTGTTCATATTCTTCTGAAGCCCTACTCGCAATGAATTCTGCTATGGCGCTCCCTTAACTGCCTTCTGGCTTACATACTGGATATCAATTCGGACAACAGGATTTGCCAACGGCTAACCTTCCAGACAATGCAGTACCCCCATTAGATACTTTAAAAGGGTCCAACTTAGATATGAGCCAGGTATGATACAACATATACTGTCTAAGTCTTCTGGTAGCCCACACTAAGCGCAACACAATTTTTCAATTGGTGAGTATCTGGCCTCACACTCAGCGAACTTCTTACTGAGATAATAGATAGCCCTCTCCCTCTTCTCATTTGATCATGTTGCCCCAACACACATCCCATTAAATGTCATAAACGACAAGTAAAGAATTAAAGGCTTTCCCGGGATAGGTGGCGCTAGGGTCGTAGTATTCGAAAGATATCTCTTTACTGCCTCAAAGCCTCTTGACAATCCTCCATTTCTCCTGAATCATTCTTACGAAGGCGGAATATGGGATCATATTTTCGGTCAGCTGCGAGATAAACCGAGCGATGTAATTTAATCTCCCCAAAAATCCTCGAACCTCTTCTGTGTTCTTGGGGCTGGCAAATCTTAAATGGATTTACTTTATCGGGATCTATTTCAATTCCCTTTCAGCTCACTACGAATCCCCCAGTTTTCCCAATATCACCCCAAAAGTACATTTATTTGGGTTAAGTTTTAGTTGGCACTTCTTTAATCTTTGAAAGAGCTTCCTCAATTCTTGATGTTCCTCCTCCGTCTTGGCTTTGAAAATCATATCATCGACATAGACTTCAATTTCTTTATGCATCATGTCATGAAACAACGCCACCATGGCCCTCTGATAGGTTGCCCCTGCATTCTTTAATCCAACGCATGACTTTATAACAGAACGTCCCCCACATAGTGACAACGTTGTTTTCCCCATATCTTCAGGGTACATTTTAATTTGATTATAGCCGGAGAAACCATCCATAATGAGATAAGGAATTCCAGCAGTATTGTCCACTAACGTATCTATATGTGGCAAAGGAAAATTATCCTTTGGACTATCTCTTCAGATCTCTATAGTCGACACACATTCGTACCTTCCCATCCTTCTTTGTACTGGGACAATATTTGCTACCCACACTCAGGATATTGGCCACTTAGAAACCCAGCATCAAATTGTTTCTTCACTTCTTCTTTAATCTGACAGCATCTCGGGTCTCATTCTTCTCAGTTTCTGTTGTACGGGCTTACAATCAGGCTTTATCGGTAATTTATGGACAACCAATTCTGTATCCAGCCTTGGCATGTCCTCGTACGACCAAGCAATACATCCTTGATTCTTGAAGTAATTCTATCAAGCTTTGCCTTCCTTCAGCAGACAGGTGGTACCATCTTTACTTCCTTTCTATCCTCATCTGAGGTTCAAGATCTCTGTAAGCTCTTTGTGAGCAGAATCTGCTCATCTTCCTGTTCCCCCATCTTTAGTAATTCTGAGGGTGGTTCACATCCCTCATCATCATCACAACCTTCGATTTCCCCTTGACATATGGGCATCTCGAAATCAATCTCCGGGTCAGAGTCATTAGCATTCGTATTATTGATATCTGAGTTCCTGAAAGGATAACGAAAAAGAAATATATACTATATACATATGGGAGAATCTTTTCCCATAAACAAATAGAAAGAATAATATATGCGTATATTCAAACAAAAATGCATGAGGAAATGTTTGCCATTTGGGAATTAACAAAACACATCTTTTATTGAGAGCAAGTAAAAACACACAACTTAACCCTTTACATCAAATCACCTATTGTCCCAGGGTATACAATAGGGAAGAGTTCTAGTGTACTCTGCAAAGATTTGTAAACTACAGGCAATTCCTCCGCAGTCCGTTGTTCAACACAAAGCCCGAGGCGCAGGGTAATGCCCGTAGCTCTCATTTCTTTGAACTCCTCATCGGTTATGACATTAATGCCCAAGTCCTCCAAGGCATTCTCAACTATCACTTTACTGCTTTCCAAAGTCCCTTGAAACATATATCCTCATGATACGAAAATGCTGCTCAATGGCGGGAATGTCATGGGCTCCCAGCTTGGGTCCTCACCAGTCAATCTTGCCTTTCTCAATTCCTGAATCTTCTTGTTGCTTCTCAGTTTTTCTTTTAAAGTCGACTGATACCCTAAACCGAACCTGTCTCTTTTAGTTACAGGATAGATTGGGCCCACCAGTCCTTGCAACTGACGTCCAAACCCTTTGCCAGTTTTTGCTCCTCTTCTAAGAGTCAGCTTAAGCCCCATTGCGTGCAGTTGACATCTAGGCTTCGGGATCTTCTTTCCTTCTGCCACAAACATGGCATTGACATATTCCAACGATCTGAAAGAACATTCAACAGCTTGCTCTTCCACTTCAACGTATGGAGCAGTAGTAGAAACCGAAGCAATAATGTCTTCTTCAGCATGAATGCATATAAGCCTCCCATCAATTGAAAATTTTATCCTTTGGTGCAACGTTGACGGAACCGCACCGGCCTGATGAATCCAGGGCCTTCCCAATAAACAGTTGTATGTAGGCATGATGTCCATCACAAGAAACTCCACTTCGTATATCGCTGGGCCAATAGTCAAAGGGATATCAATCTTGCCTAGAACTTCTCTCTTCGTTCCATCAAAAGCTCGAACCACACTTTGACAGCTTCTCATCAGGGTGTTGTCCACTGGCAGTTTTTTCAGGGTCACCAAGGGCATCACATTTAACGCCGAACCGTTATCTATCAGTACTCTGGATAGAACATGCCCTTTGCACCTAACTGTGATGTGTAGAGCCTTATGATTGCCAATCATCCCAGAAGGGATCTCGCCCTCAGAAAAAGATAAAAAATTATCGGCCTGGATGTTGGCAACTAGTCGGTCCAGCTTTTCTGTGGGTATCTCCTTCGGGACAAAGGTTTGGTTTAAAACTTTTAACAGGGCATTGCGATGAGCCTCTGAACTCAGAAGAAGTGATAGGACAGAAATACGGGCAGACAGCTTGTGCAGTTGCTCAACAATATTGTATTCACTATGTTTCAAAAATTTTAAAAATTCCATCGCTTCATTCTCCGTTTCTGGCTTATTGATGATGGGTTCATCTTCTTTTATCTGCACATCGATACTTTTTCCTTTCTCGACAGCAATCTTCTTCTCAGGTTCTTTGTGATAACATCTACCACTCCTGGTCATGTGTCCCACTTCATCTACCTTTTCCTGTTGCTTTGCCACCTCTCCTATTTGACAAGTATATCTCCAGGGTACCTGTTTATTGTCTTTGTACGGGAACGGAGAGGGAGGTGTAATAATCACCTTTGGAGCTACCTTCTCAGCCACTCGATTCTTGGGAGTAATGACGAGGGGACAACTAGCACTATAGACCCCTTTGGATGATCCCTCAGAGGCGTAAACTTCCGCTTCTTCTTTCTCAGCCACTTCTTTGAAGAACTCGATTTCCTTACTATCCATCATCTCTTGTACCAGCCCTAAGAAATCAGAACACTGTTGTATACTGTGTCTTGTGCAGTTATGGTAGTGGCACATCTCTTCATTGTTGAACTGTTCACATGGCAGATTAGTCTTTAATAGTCCTACCTTGACCATTTGGCACCACACCCAAGACATGGGTGACATCACCTCCCTAACATTTTTTACAGTCGTTCTTCCTTTCTCTTCAGCGACTGCATTAATCCCGGCTCCTACATGGTTTGGCAATGGATTCTGGGCTATGTTTGGCTGTTCACTGTCACCAAAATTGATGACGTTTCTTCTTCTCAGAGCTTGGACGACCTTTTTGAAAGCGGGACAATTTTCAATAGAATGTCCGGAAACCCCTGCATGGTATTCGCACTTAGCACTAGCATCATAGCACTTGGGATACGGGGGTTGTATAGGGTCCACATGATAAGGTGAGACTACATGTCGATCATATAATTCGTGGAATAACTCCTTATAAGTTATAGGAATCGGATCAAATTGAGGCCTCTCTCTCCTTGGATCTCTTGCCCCTTGCCTATTGTCAATTTGGGGTGATGCTACCGTTCCCTGTGGTCGGACACTGTGATATTATGGGAATCATACTGCCTTACGTTGCTGACTTCGTTTTCCTTCTTCCTATCGGCTGTTTCTTGCTGGAATCTCCTCCCTCAAGCTTCCCGCTTTTAATCGCCATTTCAATCATTTCTCCCGCCGTAACTATATCAGCAAAACTTCGAGAAGGATTACCAACAAAATGTGAGAAAAATGGAGCCTTCAAGGTATTAACAAAAAGTAGGTTCGTTTCCTCCTCTACCAACGGTGGGTGGACTTGTACTGCTACCTCTCTCCACCTCTGAGCATATTGTCTGAAACTTTCATTATGCTTTTTCTCCATTGCTTGCAGCACCATTCTGTTAGGCCTGACGTCCTTCACATGCTTATACTGGTCAAGAAAAGATTTGGCCAGGTCTTTCCATGTCCTGACATCAACTCTCCTTAGTTGATTATACCATCGCAATGCTGAGCCTACTAAGCTTTCCTGGAAACAGTGGATCAACAGCTGGTCGTCCCCTACGTAACCAGTCATTTTCCTGCAGAACATTGTGATAGGGGCAGAAGGGCATTTGGGTATCGTCGTATTTCTCGAAGTCAGGAGTTTTGAACTTGGGAGGTAGGACCAGATCAGGGGACTAAACTCAGTTCCTTAGCGTCGAGACCATACAAGCTGGTATCTTCTTTCATAGCTTGTACTTCATTTGCTAGCTGCTTATATTGCTCCTGCAAAAACTTGTTTTCGCTCTTCTTTGCTTCTTCATCAAGGTCCGGGACCTGGTGATATGGGCTTTCTTCGGGATGCGAACAAGATCCCGGTTGCGGATTAAGTGCAATGCCGTCAGGATTTATGTGTACTTTGGTATGGATAGATGTTCCTTGGATATTCGGAGACTGTACCGGGGTAAACCCTGGAGGGTAAAGTGGTTCTTCACTTGTTTGCTCATGGGCCTTTCCGTGCTATGGATTTCTCCCTCCCAGCATATTTGCCAACTTAGACAACATATCCTCTTGAGCCTTAAGCATATCTTCTTGCATTTTCCTTAGATCATCTTGCAATTGCAGTTGAGTTCTTTCAATTTGAGCAATCTTATCATCCATGGCCTTCCTTGTGTTATAGTGATGCTTGAAATTTCCCAGTATTCTATAATGTATCCCTTATTGTTAATTTTAATGCTTTGAGGATGAATGCAAATTATGTAAAGTGTGATAAAAAATGCAACACAAAACTTAAATTGCAAATAAAATGCAAATGCATGCAGAAAGGCATTGATTCATAAGAAGCGATCAGTCTTAGAACAACTTTCATTTAGGACAAAAGCATCATCTTTACAAGAAAAGTCCATTACAGAAAAGGCCTAGCTCTCATGTTCAGCTCTACTATCTGATTGACAAGCCAATCGACCCTCTTTCCTACATCTGATGCTGGATTGGTGTAGCTCTGGATGACTTTTGCTTAGAGGTCCATCTCTCCCAACTGCCTCGCAACGCCGCTTAACTGATTCATGGTCTCTCGGATCACGTGATTCACGTTTGTCTTCCAGTCTCTAAAGTGATCGTTTGAGTTTTGCCATTGCAGTCTGGTGCCTTGGACGGTGCGCTCGAGACCAGCGATTTGTGTCTGGAAGCTTCGTAAGGCAGCCTCTAAATCATGAATCTTCTTTTACAAAGCAGCATTCTCCTCGAGGCTAACCCTTTGATCCACTAGGCAACGCTGACTGTTTTCTGCAGATAAGGAACTTTCAAGCTGCATAACGTAGGCACTGTACTCTTCATTCTTTGCCTTGGCTCGAGCTAACTCTTCCTCATGCCTTGATTCCATTTCATGCATCTCTTGATTGAGTACCTCTATCCGTTCGTTCTTTGCTCCGCACCTCTGTATCCAGAGGAATACTTCATCCTGTTAGCCTTGGAGCACACTCTCCCGATGTTGCCTTTCTAATTTTAGCTCTTCTTTGCTTTGCCTCTTCTCAGTTTCGAGCTCGTTGATTCTTTGCTTTCTAACCTCAAGTTCAAGTTGCATGTTATTTGCCTTCATTCTGAGTTCTTCAATATTAGCATGCAATTCTTCTTCTTGCTTCTTGCTCAAGGTGTACATTTGTCTTAACTCTTTAGCCTCTGTCCTTTCGCTCTTCAGTGCCCTAACCCAGGACCTTCTCTCGGACTCAAGTTCTTGATTTCTTTTCTTCTTCTCTGTCTCTACTTCTCTGACTCGTGCTCTCTCGGCTCTGACGTCTCTAACTCGACGATCCCTCTCAGCCCGGAGCTCTAACCGCCACTGCTCTGAAGTTCTCTCGAGGCCAGCAATTGCCCGTGCTCGACTCATCTTTTGGTAATCGCTCTGTAAACTAGTGAGATTGGCCTCCACTTCATCCTTTCTCTTGCGCATAAGCTCAAACTGTGTATTATAGAACCCCCTATCGATGTCCAAAATGAAATTCTTTTGTCTAAGGGCCTCACACTCTGCTTCCTTCCTGGCGATTTCCGCTTCGAATTCACTCTTCAGTATCTCCAACTTAGACGGTACGTATTTAAACTGTGCTTCCAAAGGAATTGTTTGGTCACGATCCGCCAACGGAAGGATATCATTCTTTCGCACCGCCCTCCATGCCACGTAATCTGGCGTCAGCATGACCTCAGCTGCTATGAAATCAGTTCTAAAGGTTGACTTCCACACCTCTGACATTGCACGAGCAGTCTTCTTGTAGTGATCTCCACAGTACACAAATTCAGATGCTTTCAGACCGGATGTAGCTGGGACGAATTGGCGTGCCCCAAATTGCCTCAGTACCATCAGTGGCGCATAGCCTACTCCACCCCATAACCCTAATAGGGTTACCCAATCGGAATCCCCGCATTTGTACAACATATCCACAAAAGCTAACCAGGGGACACGCCACACTATATCATGCTCCTGTAAATTTCTGAAGAGTGAAACCCAATCCTTCCTGGTGAGATGCTCTGGCCACTCTTTAGTGAGGAAATCGTTTAAGGGTGAATAGGCCGTAGAAAACCGTCGACTATACTCTCGATCAATTTTCCAGAAGTGACTGCGTATCCAAACAGTAAGCAACTGGACACACCCGGTGAAGCGGCTAATCTCAGCTCTTCTGCAACTGCTAAGTGCTCTGAATATTTTGGCCAAAATCGCAGGAACAAGGTTTATCTTCCTTTCCAAACGCTCGAATAAATCGACCACTGCGGCTTCCACGTGATAAAGAACTTTCGGGAAAATCATCAAACCATAAATTCCCAAGGCGAACATCTCCATGCTCTTCTCGATATCGCTATGCTTGACGATAAGCTCATTGAGGCATGACCAAGGGAAGCAATTGGACTCTCCCTTCTTTTGGATTCGATCAGCAACCCACTTCTCTCCCATCCCAGTAATCCTTGCGAGCTTGCTCTTAAAGGATTGTGTCCTTGAGGCTTTTGAGTAGATTCGGTCCAAGTGTATCGTCTCGAAATGAAACAAGGAGGTGTATTCTTCTAACGTGGGAGTCATGTCTTCCTTGTTGAAAGTGAAGCAGCTATATGCGGGATTCCAAAACTAGATGAGAGCTTTGATTAGGGGTTCGTTTACTTTCACATACAACAGAAGGGCGATGTCACCATACTTTTGCCAGAAAGAGTATTTCATATCAGAATTCCAACTTTCCCAAATTTCACGTAACTCTTGCAAATCGTTTTGCTTTAGACTGGCCAGAGCAACCTCTGGTAGTACTGATATGTAATCTTCAGTCAAACTGTCGCCTTTCTTCCTCTGAGTTTCTTCGGACCATGACCTCACTTCCGCGTTATCCATTTCCTTGTTATGAAAGCTCTTGTCCATTTTATGACCGCCTTCTACTTTTATGACCACCTTGTGAATCAACACCTTTCTTCATGAATGATGATGCAATGCAACAATAATAAATAAAACATAAAACACAAACAAAAATAAAACTGTGTTAGTATATACAATGAATAGTCAAAGAATAAACAAACAACATGAAGATAGAAAATATATACATCCTAAACCTTATTCACATGGTATCTACCCAACATGGCATCTACCGAATCATGCTTTAGTAGATCCTACCCAACATGATATTTACCCACATGCTTTGTTACTCATAAAAAATCCTAACCGCGTGGTATCTAATTCACATGCCTGTTCAAAAAATAAACCTAACCACATGATCTCTAGTTCGCATACTTTTTGCAAAAATAAATAAATTCGAGGGAAAAGTTAGAATGAGTTTCCCCTTTGTGTCTGCGGACAGAGATTCAGCATAAGACGGGCAGAGTTTTGGTATCACTAAAAGGGTCCTCGAATTGTCCTTTGCTGGTGCCCCATTGAGCTTGCCAGACCCGCGATCCTCACCCATTATAGGCTTAAAACGGATCAAGTTCAATTTCGAGAGGATACATTTCCCTATGTCCATGCGAGGAAACTCAATGTTTCACTCGTAAACATAAGGCATGTACCCCAGAGGTTACTAGCTAAAGCCCATGCGGAGAAAAGTAATTTTTCTCACGTAAGCGTAGCTTTCACCCCTACCTAACGGGACAGAGCACAGTTAGAAGGCTCTAAATATTAAAGGTTTACAACAATAGTGGGGAAACTCATAATCCTTTGCCTCGATCCAAGAGAAACAATAGACTAAAGTGAAAGTCAGAAAACTGAAACATGTAGATAACACATTAGTACAACTATTTATTCACTAGCCCAAATTACAAATTAAGATGCAAACAAAACAATTCAAACAAACAAGGGATCAAGAACCAAATCAAAGCGAACTTATAACTTTCGTTTGCAAAGACAATTAATTAATCGACTATAGGTCTGACTCTCTAAAAAAGTCCCCAGCGGAGTCTCCAAGCTGTCGAAACGATTTTTAAAACCGGGGCGGGATTTTTGAAAACCGCATCATCTTTAATTATTCTCTTTTCAATTGAATTTTTAATTAAAACAATGCGATATTTAGAAAACCTCTCGTTTCGAAAATTTGGAAATTCCTTTAAGATAAAAACATATGGTTCGAGGAGTCGCCGCCAATCTTTGATTAGGGTGTGATTGGGCACCCAAAAACATTGTCATTTTAAATAAAAATTAATTCTAATTAAAACGACAAATTTACGGTCTACGTTACCAAAATCCAAGTTCGGGAGTCGGTTACGCGTGGGAAGGATTAGCACCCCCACAACGCCCTAAATCGGTACCTAGTTGATTAATTAATTTCTTTGCAACGAATTTCGCAAGTTCAAATTTAATTTGATCAATGATCCCTTTAAACAACAAACATGCAAATTTGCAACATTCAAAGCAACAAAATAGATTTAATTTAAAATTACCAAGTCATTAGAAAGATAAGAATATTCGATTATTTAAAATATCGAGACCAGATCTTTAGTTCAGTTCTAACGACCTTTCTCGAAAAGTTTAAATAGTCGAATATTTCCTTTTCTTTCGCTCCCAAATTTTACAATGATATATCCAAACTTAATTAGGCGTTACTGACGGGATACCATTTTAATTTAAAATCGTCAAAACAACTTTCCTGTAAGTTAAGAAAAGCCATTCTGATAATTTTAGATTAAAAGGGCATTACCCTTAATTCCGATTATGTGATTAGATCGAGTTATTCACGTGAGGCTATCATGCAAATTATGCTGATTGAATGTCATGCAAAGAGTAATAATATTATGATTAAATATCATGTAATTTGAAATACAAAGAAAAAATATACATATATTTTAATTTCAAAAAAAAAATAAACCACACATATTAACATATAATGTACAAACATGACTTAAACGTAATAATAAAAACATGACTTGCAAAACTACAAAATTAAAATATATATAGATATATACATATTTTAAAAAAGTGACTAAATATGAATAAAATCAAAACTAAACATACTAATCAAAAGTTAAACAAGGGTTAAAATATAAAGAAACTAAACAGTAGGCTCATTTCACAAAAATTTCATTTCCATGCACTGCAAGCATAATATTACAAAAGTGCCATGCAGGATCACAATGCACATTTCCGAAATTACATATCCAATGTCAAATTTGCACAAAAATGGCCAAAACATGTAACTGGACTAAAATAAAATGCTCTATAAATTGAGAGACAAAATTAGAATAATAATAAAGCTCGATTCAGGGACTGAAACGGAACGAAACAAAGGAGGAAGGACCTAATACAATGTTAGCCCATCTTCTAAAACACGGTTCACCCCTGCCCATCAAAACGCTGCCGTTTTGGAAACATCTAAACGACGCCGTTTCTGTTACTAGACACACGGTGATTAGGGTAAACCTTAAGCCTCATCCATTCTCTCCTTAGCCTTAAGCCAGACAACCCCCATCTCAGTCATTTTCCCTCTCCCTCTCTCAACCTTCTTCCTCGATTTCGCACCCCTAACAGAAACCCTATCAGCCGCCGCAGCCGTCGCCGTTTAGCGCTCCGATGAGGAGTCTAAGGCGGCCCGAGCTCTCTCCTCCACTCAAGAGTAACCACCTAGGCCTAGATCTAAGCCAAGCCTCTCAAAACTCCTCCTTTTACCTTATTCATCCCTGCCTTTAGAACCCGACTGTGGCAGCCGCAGTGGCTGCCACCTACAAATGACTCCGGTGAAATGCCCCGACGAAACCCCTACCCTCTCCTTGAGTCCCTCACGGACTAAACCACGACCTCAAAACCTAAGTTATAATCAAACATTTGAAACCTAATCAAGCCAACCTGTGGCCACCACGGGCCTCCTCTCTTAACCCTGACACAAACCTAGAAAACCCCTCAAAATCCTAAAGAACGTGGCTTAAAACCGACATGCTCTGTTGGATACGAACAAGAAACGAAGGGTTTACCTTCTCTCAGACGGGTCGTGGGTTCCTAGCAATGGCGACGAAGGTTTCTGGATGGGTGAGTTTCTTTTTGTTTTCGTTTTGTTCTCTGGTTGTTGATGAATGATCTTCTGGGTATTTCGTTTTTTTTGTTCTTTTTGGGTTCTATTCTGTTTTCTTTCCTGATGTCTAAGAGATTTTTGTTTTTGTTTTTTCGTTCTTCCCCTCCTGATCACTGAGAGAGCTCCCTCTTTTTTCCTCCCCCTCCGTTATTTCTAGTTGATCTCCTCTTCTATAGTTTTGTTTTCGTCCGTTTCTGCTCTTGTTTGGTGTGTTTGCAGGGCACTGGCACGAGTAAGTCACGGGCGGCAGCAGTGGGGAGTAGAGCTGTTGTTCGGTTGGGCGTGCGTGATCTGGCAGTGTGGTGGTGGCTTCACGTGAGTCTGCAGGTGGCTCGGGGATCACGGTGATTTGGGGACTGTTGGATCGTGGAGCCAGATCCAATGGAGGAGGCTCAGCGGTGTTGTGGAATATTAGGGTCTAAAAAAAACCCTAAAGTTATCATCCTCCTTCCTGAACCGTTAGATTGGGAGCCTTCAGATCCTGTGGTCCACATAGTGCGGCGCTTGGCACTCTTCAGGCTGGAAACAGAAGCTGGAAACCCTAACGGGTTTTAGGGTTCTCTTATGCTTGGGCCTGTTTGGTCTGGCCCGTTTTAGTTGTAACTCTGGTGTAGGCCCTGTAATAGTAAAAATAAATATACTTAGTCCATGTTATAAATTATTATTATTTTTTATTGCAATTTTATGTCATATATTTTCATGTTAATAACTAACAAATACCAAACTTATGCTAATAACCCTAATAACGATAATAGTAAAACCCAATTGAATTTAAATAATGCCCCGGACAAATCGAGCATCTACATGAACTATCTTGTAATGACCATTCGTTACTTGTTAGCATTGGCGGATCCATAGTTATTTTAGGCTGCGCATAATAACAAATATATATTTTAAAATTTAAAATTTTAATTGAATATTTATTTTAAAATGTTATATATTCATTTTATTTAAAAGATTTATATTATTAATATATATATACACCTATCTTAAAACATAATTTTGAATCTATCACTTATTGTTGGAGGCTGCAAGGTACCTAACGGGTGTGTGATTCTTGTGTTGGTTATTTGGTTTATTTGGGACTGGTAAAGCAATAATCTTCCTTTATGTCTGAGACAGCTCCCTTAAAAGGATGATGGCAAAGTTTTTGTGAAAAATAATGGACAGCAATATTGTAGAAAATGCATGTTTCTCTACCAGCTTCTAGTTAAATTTCTTTATTATATATTCCGTTAAGGGCGTAAATGAACCAAAATTGAATGAATAAAATTATTTTTGTATTTATTCGTTTATTTTTTAAAGTGTACATGTTCAATTCGTGTTTGTTTAAATTTTTAGTATAATGTGCATGTTCGTTTTTTATTTTGTAAGTATTTATGTTTGTTCGTTTAATGTTCGTGAATATGCTCATTTAATGTACATTTAATATTTGACGACCAACACTATCTTTTTATTTTTTTTATTTGCAAGTCAAAGAAAATAGTGAATTACGATAATAGTCCTTAAGTTTATAGGCTTCATAGTTTGAACTCCAAAGGTCATCTTATGTTAATTTAGTCCCTATTTTAATATTTAAAATGTAGAAAAAATAAAAGAAAAGAAGAACCGAGTAAACGAGTCAATAAACGAACTTATTCATGAACATAGTCGAACCAAACACATTTCTATTCATTCATTTATCAAATAAACATAAAAAATCATGGGTAAATACACATTAGTACCTAAACTATCAATTTTAGTTCGTTTTAGTACTTGAACTTTCAATTTAAAAAAATCTACCTAACATTTAGTTTTTGTTTCATTTTTAATACATCTCACCGTTAAAAATTTAATGCGCTTAGTACATAAACTCTAAAAAAATTCAAACCTTAACATTATATTTTGAACATGGGTACTAAAATGAAACAAAAATTTAACTTTCGATTATAATTTTGAAAAAATTGAAAGTTTATATATTAAAATGGATCAAATCTAATAGCATAGATACAAACACGTAATTTACCCAAAATTTATTCACACTCATTTATTTAGCTTAATAAATATAAATGAATGTTATATGAATGATTTACTAACAATTCATCAAATGCTCTGTTTATTTACACCCTTATATTTATTTCGTAGCCCGGAGAGGAGGGCCATAATTTTTCTATTATTCATATTTTCTCTTTCAATTATGTTTTTTCTAATTTAATTTATAGTTAAAAGTTTATTTAACTTTTTGTGTTTGAGTTCTGAGATCCGAATATGTTATTAATCATTCTTTGCATTGATATTCGCTGTGTCTGTGTAAACACCCAATTTCATCCCAAAAAAAAAATTGAATTCGAAGCAATTGAACGTATTAATTTAACTTGTATATAATTCAGATAATTAAAAAATTAGATTTAAATTTAATTATAAAGCATACAAATATGCTTGATTTTTCTTTTTGAAACCGAGCCTCCGGCTGCAGACACCTCTATTCTCAATAGGTTGATACCGAGTGGAACATCAAGTCGATTGAACATATGATCTGTCCCGTCCTGTTCTGTTGGTACGGTATTCGAACCATATTGTCCACGAAGACGATGCAAGGAACAAGCCATCACGGCTTACGGAAATCTTCAGTGAGACAGGGACGGAGTTTTCTTCCACTGTTTGAATTCAGAAGCTTCAGAGAAAATCACTGCAACGCAACAAATTCGAGCAGTACAAATTAAAAATAAATAAAATCGTGCCTTTTCCAATCTATATGCAGAGCAAAAATATTTCGCTTTATGAATTTCCAGACTCGATTAAGGAAAAATTGTAATCATATATTAATGGTATCTTACCTGATAATGCAAAAGGCATGCTACAATGCCAGCTTTCAGCTTTACTTTGATGTGAGAAAAGAGGGTTTTATTCATGTTGATCTTTGCCAAATATAAATCTTTCTTCTTCTTCTTCTTCCTTTTCCTTTTCCTTTATATACTATAATAATTGGTGGAAATGTGGAATGTTTTGTAGTAGTAACTTCGGTAAAGATAATGCGAAGATGCTTTTATCATGCACGTTATGAAAGGATTTATCTTTTACGTGATGGAAAGAAAACGAAAAGGAAGAATCTGTAGAAAAAAAAAATCAATGCTAAGTGAAAGAGATTCCTTCGGTTTACACACAGACACACAGCCGAATTTGTGCCTTTCTTCACCTTCACACTTCACGCTTCACACCTTTTGCTCTCACTCTCTCTTTATGTTATGATTCTTTCTTTCTTTCTCCCCAAGTTGGTCTCCTTTTCACTGTTAATGCTTATCTTCTCGTAACTCTTTTGTCTTTCGTATTCGTTCTCACTGTCATTCCAGTGCACTTGGTCACCACCTTTCTTTTTTTTCTCTCAGTTAATACAACTTCCAAAGCAAGGGTTTCTCCCAGTTCCTTTTATGCTCTTCTGGGGATTTAAAAAAAACAACTTTGTTGTTGGTTTTGAAAGATTTTCCATTAGGACTTTGTTTTGGCGATTTGGTTTTTCTTTTATCTAGGGGAATATATAAAGTTTTGTTTTCTTAAAGAAGGTTTGAACTAAGAAAAGAGAGAGAAATGGCAGGACAAGGTGGAGGAGGAGGTGGTGGTGGAGGAGCTGCACCAAAACCAAAGCAAGACGAGTTACTGCCCCATCCAGTGAAGGAGCAGCTGCCTGGCGTTGCTTATTGCATGACTAGTCCTCCTCCTTGGCGTGAGTTTCTCTCATTTTAAAACTCTTTATCTTGATTCCTTATTGTTGGTTTTAAATCCCAACTTTGTCAACTTTCCAACTTTTTTCATAAAAATATGTCAATTCTCATTTAGTTTCTATTATTCTTTATTCATTCTTGTCTATGAATGTCTCATTTCATTTGCAGCTGAGGCTCTATTATTGGGTTTTCAACATTACTTGGTGATGCTTGGGACAACTGTTCTCATACCAACCTCTCTAGTTCCCCAGATGGGAGGTGGAAATGTATGTTTTCACAAATAGCCAATTAGTTCTTCATGCTTTTAATGTTTATTTTTGTCTAAATTTATTTATGTGCTTCACTTGCATTAGGAAGAGAAAGCAAAGATGATTCAGACATTGCTATTTGTGGCTGGGGTGAACACATTGTTCCAAACATTGTTCGGTACCCGTCTACCGGCTGTGGTTGGAGGTTCCTATACCTATTTGCCGACCACCATTTCGATCATCTTGGCAGGTCGCTATACTGACATTGTGAATCCTCAGGAGGTTAGCTTCACTAAGACCCTACAGTTTTGTTTCTTACTTGTGACGTAAGTTAACAGAGTCCCAGAATTGAAAAGTTGATTCTCTATTGGATATGCAGAAATTCGAGAGGATCATGCGCGGAATCCAGGGAGCCCTTATTGTTGCCTCCACCCTTCAGATCGTACTCGGATTTAGTGGCCTTTGGCGTAATCTTGCAAGCTAAGTTAAGGCCTGGAGATTAGTTTATAGCTCCAGTGGAACTGCTCTATGCAAGTTTTTTATATGTTTCAATGCTTTTCCAGGTGTTTGAGTCCTTTATCTGCTGTTCCCCTGGTTGCTCTCTCTGGCTTTGGGCTCTATGAGTTTGGTTTTCCTGTGGTATGCATCAGCTGCCGGTGGGAACATTTGTTATAAAACTGTTTCATCTTTGTCTCTCAAGTCTGGTTATCTCTTTTGTAGCTTGCTAATTGCATCGAGATCGAGTTGCCACAGATCGTCCTTCTCTTAGTTTTTGCACAGGTAATTTATGTTGTCCATTTAAAGATACCGAAAAAGATGGTTAATGCTTGATCATTCAAGAACATTCTGTTCAATTGTAAATTTGTAACCGTCACCTTATGAGTTTTTTTGCAGTATATACCTCATATTACGAGTGGGGAGCAGCACATGTTTGAGCGCTTTGCTGTCGTATTCTCTGTTGTGATTGTCTGGCTATATGCTCACCTGCTGACTGTTGGCGGAGCATATAAGAACACTGGACCTAAAACTCAAATGACCTGCCGGACCAATCGCGCTGGGATTATAGGTGGTTCTCCTTGGTAAGTCCCTTTTCTTCATTCGCAAGGCAATATGATTTTTTCTGTGGGATCTATTACTCTTGTAATTGGACAGTCAAAAGTTCATTGTTTTGCTCTCTGTATAAGAACAATAATGTTCATTAATTGAGTACTACATTTTCTGGACAGGATAAGAGTTCTGTAACCCCTAGACCCGGCCTATGCGTTTCGACTAAGTCTAGTGGATCACATTATAATTATTAAAGACATTTTTCCGAAACCGTTATTCAATCAATATAAAATCACATTATAAATAACATGAAATTATAAACAAATTATACTATCAAAATCCAACTCGTAAATATAGTACCAATAAATAATAAATTAATTTAAAACATGTCTTCAAATTCAAAATCACGATAAACCGAATAGTAATAGCAAAAGTGTCATCGTTATAAAAATCCGATATTTTAAAATAAGGTCCATGTCACCAAAATAAAGTCAACTTGCAAGATAAAACATTACAATCAGATATACTTCAAAAGATATGTTGATCCTCCAAGTGCTCGAACCGATGTATCTAACCAACAATATCTGAAAGAGGAAAAACATTTTCGAAAGGTGAGCTAGGCTCAGTGTGTCCCAACATTACCATAAAATCACAATAGGTACATTAAACAAATCATAGTCCAGTAAATCTCACAAATTCGTAAAAGAGTTTAACTTTTGAAAATCATAGTTTAAACCCTTTTCTGGTACACCATCAGTGGTTCCCAAAATTATTTTCCATATAGCTTACTTTATGCACATAGCAAAAAGAAAGTCGACTTAAGGATAGGCTATGAAGCTTGTATCCTTAACCCCAAGTCAATAAGTCCATATAGCTTACCCTAAGCACACAGCAAAGGAAAGCCGACCTAATGAAACATCTTGGGGCCCTCAAGAGTCACATTAGGCCTGTTTATTAGCTTGATCAGAGCTATACAATTGTAGTTCAATCCATCCCAAAATCAATATCCATATACCAGTCATCAAAGTCCATAAATCATTAACAATAAATCGGTGTACCAACAATAATAAACCATAGATTTCAATGTACTATATTTCAAAACATATAATACCATTATATAGTAAACAGGAACACACCTCGATAATGGGTTCAAATAGTAAATCTACTGATTGTTGGTTTCACCACGCTCTGTTACAGTTTTCGAACGGGTGAATACTGGTATATGTGGTTTAACTGATCTAGAAGAGTTGGGTCGAGCTGTCGAACGATCCGGAGAGTCTCTTGTACCTTCAAACAATAATAATTAATCAGCCCCAAATCTTACTTAATTGTTCAAAGCTAGAATTCTTAAGTATATAAGCATTTTTCGGGTTTGACTATCATTTTGGGGTATTTCGAGTCTGAATTTAGCCAAACGGATTGTGGAATCGGAATCAGGACGTCGAAAAACATAAAGTATGACTTTTTGAAAATTCAGATTCTTGGTCAAAGTCAAAGTCAACCACTTTGACCGTCGATTTGGAGGCCTTCGGGTTCGAATTTGGTGAAACGGACTGCGGAAATGGATTTGGCACGTCGAAAACTATCAGGATAGGTATACTCGGAAAATATTTACGGTCGTTTAAGGGTCGGTCAATGCCATTTTAAGCTTTGGTCAAAGAAAGTCAACGGTCAACAGTCAGGTCGGGTCAGCGGTCGGGTCGGGTCGGGTCGATCGAGTCGGGTCGGGTCAGACCGGTTCGAACGAGTCAAAATCGGTTGAAAACCGGTCAGACCGGTTTTCTAGCCCTCCACTCTCCCTACGGCGGCGCGTGTGGCGCATGGGACGTCCTCCGGGGCCCTAAAAATTACGAAAAAATTTCTAAAAATTATTTTGAGCGATTTCGAGATACTTACAACAGTCGTTTCAAATTTTTGAACGGCGGAGAGCTCGATTTTAACTCGGCTGAATCTATGACTGCTCCACCTCCTCACGCGCCGCCGTCGACGGCGAACAAGGTTGACACCGGCGGACTCGAAATGGCACAAGGAATACGATGGTGCAGGAGGTGTCGTAAACGGAGCAACGATCGGCGGTGAATTTGAGATTTTCCCGGCGATAGAGCTAAAAAAAACGTCGATGCTTTGACTTGAAATTCCCAACGTTTGGCAGCGTTTTACTTCAATTAATTTAAGGGGATTGTTCCTAACTCAATAACGAACACGATGGTGATTTCAAAAAGACGATCGGAATTCGGACGGCGTCGGGATCTAAGTCGGAAATCGGCGTAGGGGGAAGGGGATTTGGGGAGTGGTTTTCTGTTTTGAAACAGAAAACCACCCCACGTATATATCATCTAAAACTAAACTTACCTAATTTTATTGGGTATATTCAGGGCTTAGTCCCTGAATTTCCTTTAACTCTAAAACAAGCTCCAAATTTTAAAATCTTTCAATTTAGCCCCCAATTTTCACCAATTTTCACAATTAACCTCCAATTTCAATTAAATATTATTTTGTAAATATTCGGGTTATTACAATTCTCCCCCTCTACAAGAAATTTCGTCCTCGAAATTTACCTTATGAGAATAGTTGAGGAAACTGAGCCTCCATTGACTCCAATATCTCCCAAGTAGCTTCTGAGGGGCCTCTATTACTCCATTGAACTTTGACCATTGAAATACGCCTATTCCGAAGAACTCCCTCATCTCTTTCTAAGATCTGGATGGGCTCTTCCTCATATGACAAATCAGGTCTCAGCTCTACCTCATCAACTTGAATGATGTGATCTGGATCTGGACGGTATCGCCTTAACACAGACACATGAAAAACATCATGAATACGACTAAGATGGGAAGGCAACTCAAGCTGATAAGCAACAGGTCCAACTTTCTTTAGAATACGATACGACCCAATAAATCGCGGACTCAGTTTACCCTTACGTCCAAATCTCAATACTTTCTTCCATGGAGATACCTTGAGAAAAACCTGATCTTGAACGTCAAACTGTATATCCTTCCTCATTTGATCTGCATAAGATTTCTGCCTATCAAATGCCTCTTTCAGACGGTCACGGATCAATCTGACTGTGTCCTCTGTCTCCCACACTAACTCAGGTCCCAAAGTCTTCCTATCACGTAACTTAGTCCAACAAATCGGGGTGCGATACCTACGCCCATAGAGTGCTTCATAGGGTGCCATACGAATGCTGGTCTGGTAACTGTTATTATAAGCGAATTCAGCCAAAGGCAAAAAGTTCTCCCAGCTACCATGAAAATCAATTACATAACCCCGTATCATATCCTCCAGAATCTGAATTACTCTCTCAGATTGACCATCAGTTTGTGGGTGGAAGGAGGTACTATAATCCAATCTCGTACCCAAAGTCGTATGTAGCGCCTTCCAAAATCTCGAAGTAAATCTCGGATCTCGATCTGAAATGATAGATAACGGAACACCATACAATCTAACAATCTCTGAAATATACAACCTCGCCAACTTATCCAACGTATAATTTACCCGTACAAGAATGAAGTGAGCTGACTTTGTAAGTCTGTCAACAATCACCCAAATTGAGTCCTTTTTCGAAGGAGTCATAGGTAAACCAGTAACAAAATCCATAGTAATACGATCCCATTTCCATTCAGGAATCTTGATAGGTTGTAACAAACCTGATGGGTGTTGATGTTCCGCCTTAACTTGCTGACAAGTCAAACACCTCGCCACAAAATTCGAGATGTCCTTCTTCATGCCGACCCAATGATACCTCTCTCTCAAATTCCGATACATCTTATATCCACCGGGGTGCATAGCATATGGACTACTATGAGCCTCCGTAAGGATAGTCTGCCTCAACTCAGCATCATCCGGCACACAATACCAACCTTTGAAGCATAAAACTTCATCCTGATCAAGGGCGTAATCTGAGCTTGTCCCTTGCTCTACTTGCTCAAAGATGGAAAGCAAGGAGCTATCAAGGGGCTACTTAGCTTTGATCTTATCAACCAAGGTCGGCTTAACTTGTAATTCTGCTAACAGAGTGCCATAGTCATATAAATTCATCCTGGCCATTAAAGATCTCAACTCTGTCACCTTCTTTCAACTCAAAGCATCTGCTACAAAATTAGCTTTACCAGGGTGATAATCAATCACGCAATCATAATCCTTTAGAAGCTCTAGCCAGCGTCGCTGTCTCAAATTAAGCTCCTTCTGGGTCAGAAGATACTTTAAACTCTTATGATCCGTGAAAATGTAACACTTCTCTCCATAAATATAGTGTCTCCAAATCTTCAAGGCAAAAATCACTGTTGCTAACTCCAAATCATGAGTAGGATAATTACCCTCATGTGGTCGCAGCTGACGGGATGCATAAGCCACTACCTTACCTTCCTGCATTAGAACACAACCAAGTCCTGAGTGTGACGCATCACTATACACTGTAAAATCCTTCCCGGACTCTGGTTGAATCAACACTGGTGCTTGAGTCAATACCGCCTTTAATTTCTCAAAGCTCTCCTGTTGTGCCTTACCCCAGTCAAACGGCACATTCTTCCTTAACAACTTTGTCAAAAGAGAAGCAATGATCGAGAAGCCCTCAACAAAACGTCGATAATAACCAGCCAAGCCCAAGAAACTGCGGATTTCAGAGATATTCTTGGGTCGTTTCCAATTCACAATAGGCTGGATCTTGCTTGGATCGACCTGAATACCTCGCGCAGAAATAATATGCCCCAGAAACGACACTTCTTGAAGCCAAAATTCACACTTGCTTAGTTTGGCATATAGGCAATGCTCTCTCAAAGTCCACCACAAATTGATCCAAATATGGTCGGAACACCCGATTCATCAAATCCATGAAAGCTGCAGGAGCATTCATCAAACCAAAAGGCATCACTAAGAATTCATAATGACCATATCTAGTGCGAATGGCCGTCTTTGCAACATCAGATCCTTTAACTTTCAATTGATAATACCCCGAACGAAGATCAATCTTAGAGAATACAGTAGCTCCTCGCAACTGATCAAATAAGTCATCAATCCTGGGTAGTGGATATTTATTCTTGACCGTCATCTGATTCAACTTCCGATAGTCAATACATAATCTTAACGACCCATCCTTCTTTTTCACGAACAGAAGTGGAGCTCCCCATGGTGAAGTATTATGCCAAATAAATCCTCGATCGAATAATTCTTGCAATTAGACCTTCAACTCCTTAAGTTCTTTTGGAGCCATGCGATAAGGTGCCATAGAAATAGGTGCAGATCCCGGATAAGTCTCTATCTCGAACTCTACCTCTCTATCAGGAGGTAAACCAGGCAACTCCTCTGGAAAGACATCAGGAAACTCGCTAACTGTACGGATCTCTTCGATCGTGGACAATGAACCTTTAGTGTTCAAAATATAAGCAATGAAAGTCTCATACCCCTTCCGTATTATACGATCAATTTCCATCGCTGAAACTATAATGGAGAGATAGCCACGTCGTTCACCAATTAACACAACGGTCCGACCATCTGAAGTCTTTAGAGTAGCCCGCTTGTATTCGCAATCCAGATTTACCTTGTGTTTATTCAACCAATCCATCCCAAGAATTAGATCGAACTCCTCTAAAGGAAGTTCCATAAGATCAGTGAGAAAAATTTCTCCCTGAACCTCGAGAGAACAACACCGAAATACTTTATTCACTAATATCGCTTGTCCTACTGGACTCGTAACTGTAACAGTATTTTCAGTGTTCTCGATCGGAATCTGAAGGTTTCGAGATACTGAGCTCGATACATAGGAGTGAGTGGAGCCATTGTCCAGTAATGCAAAGTATGTGATAGAATAAATAGTAAATGTACCTGCAATAACCTCATGCTCATCTCTGTCATCCCGACGTCTAGTGGCATAAACCAAAGTTGGTTGTCTAGCCTCAGAAACTGTTGGCCCTCTATTTTGCTGAGGTCGGGCTCTACTGTCAGTCCTGGACGCTGAACCATGAGCCTTTACTTGGCTACGATCTCTAATTGGAGTCTGTACTGTAGTCTGAGAACGTACAGGAGTCTGAGTAGCGGTCTGCTCAAACGAAGCTAGCTGAGGACAATCCCTTCGAAAATGACCACTAGATCCACACTGATAGCAAAGACCCATCTTCTTACGACACTCTCTTGTGTGTTGTTTACCACAAAACTCACAGAGGAACCCATGATAATACGACGAGGAACCGCCTCGACTGCCAACTAACGGTGAGGATGCTGCAGGCCTGAAACGTGTATTGCTTCTCTGAGGGACTGAAGTACGAGTCCTTTTCCCGGACTGTGCTGATGACTCCATCGGGCCTGAAAATTTCTTAGATCGTTCCTGTTCAACACGCTCTCTACCAGAAGCTAAAACCTCCACCTCTTCAGCATCTTTGGCTCTGCCCACCAGCACATCAAATATCTCATCCTGATGGGTTACAACTTGCCTACGCAACTCGTATCTGAGTCCAAGGGCAAATTTACGACATCGATCTCTCTCAGTAGGTACCATACTGAATCCATACTTCAGCAACTTCAAGAACTCGATCTCATACTCAGAAACAATCATATCTCCCTGAACCAGGTCTTGAAACTGCTGACGTCTCTGAGCTAAGTAGCGCTCTCCCAGAAAACGACTCCGTAAGCGATCCTTAAAGAAATTCCAGGTCAAACGATCAGTAGGAACACTACTGGTCACTGACTCCCACCAAGTGTAGGCATTGCCATCTAACATCGCCACAACACCCTGATATCTCTTAGTTGAGTCTAGACCCAACTGATCCATACGTCTCTCTGTATCATGGAGCCAATCTTCAGCTTCAGTAGGAGCTCCACCAATCTGTCCCCCAAAAGTTCTAACTCCATTGGCAATCAAAGTCTGCGAAATAGGAACCTCTGATACAACACCAGTAGCTCTGACTGCTCCCTGTATCAACTGCAGAAATTGTCTACCAAAATTCTCATCCAAAGCAACTCCGGTAGACTCTGACTCAATATTGGTCGCTCCTATGATCGGTGTAGTCATGCCAATACCAGCGGCATGAGGCAGATTCGTTGGGGTCGTAGGAGCAGGGTCACCTATCGGATGTGGGGGATCTACACGTATCTCATCAATCAGATCTGCAAATCTAGCCACTCGACCTCGTCCACGGCTAGTTCGACGACTACGTCTAGCACTTATTTTGATGGATCTCAAGTTTACTACAGAAGATAAAACTTAGGGTTAGATAAGCACTTAGAGTCTCGAACACAGTTAAAATCTTAATAACTTTGTGACATGGCCTTAGTAACTTGTTTTGTAAAATATTTCAAAATCGTATTTTCAATGTGAACTCATACACAATCCGAGGTTTAAAAACCAAAAGCTCTGATACCAATAAATGTAACCCCCTAGACCCGGCCTATGCGTTTCGACTAAGTCTAGTGGATCACATTATAATTATTAAAGACATTTTTCCGAAACCGTTATTCAATCAATATAAAATCACATTATAAATAACATGAAATTATAAACAAATTATACTATCAAAATCTAACTCGTAAATATAGTACCAATAAGTAATAAATTAATTTAAAACATGTCTTCAAATTCAAAATCACGATAAACCGAACATTAATAGCAAAAGTGTCATCATTATAAAAATCCGATATTTTAAAATAAGGTCCATGTCACCAAAATAAAGTCAACTTGCAAGATAAAACATTACAATCAGATATACTTCAAGAGATATGTTGATCCTCCAAGTGCTCGAACCGAGGTATCTAACCAACAGTATCTGAAAGAGGAAAAACATTTTCGAAAGGTGAGCTAGGCTTAGTGTGTCCCAACATTACCATAAAATCACAATAGGTACATTAAACAAATCATAGTCCAGTAAATCTCACAAATTCATAAAAGAGTTTAACTTTTGAAAATCATAGTTTAAACCCTTTTCTGGTACACCATCAGTAGTTCCCAAAATTATTTTCCATATAGCTTACTTTATGCACATAGCAAAAAGAAAGCCGACTTAAGGATAGGCTATGAAGCTTGTATCCTTAAGCCCAAGTTAATAAGTCCATATAGCTTACCCTAAGCACACAGCAAAGGAAAGACGACCTAATTAAACATCTTGGGGCCCTCAAGAGTCACATTAGGCCCGTTTATTAGCTTGATCAAAGCTTTACAATTGTAGTTCAATCCATCCCAAAATCAATATCCATATACCAGTCATCAAAGTCCATAAATCATCAACAATAAATCGGTGTACCAACAATAATAAACCATAGATTTCAATGTACCATATTTCAAAACATATAAAACCATTATGTAGTAAACATGAACACACCTCGATAATGGGTTCAGATAGTAGATCTACTGATTGCTGGTTTCACCACGCTCTGTTACAGTTTTCGAACGGGTGAATATTGGTATACGTGGTTTAACTGATCTAGAAGAGATGAGTCGAGCTGTCGAACGATCCAGAGAGTCTCTTGTACCTTCAAACAATAATAATTAATCAGCCCCAAATCTTACTTAATTGTTCAAAGCTAGAATTCTTAAGTATATAAGCATTTTTCGGGTTTGACTATCATTTTGGGGTATTTAGAGTCTGAATTTGGCCAAAAGGATTGTGTAATCGGAATCAGGACGTCGAAAAATATAAAGTATGACTTTTTGAAAATTCAGATTCTTGGTCAAAGTCAAAGTCAACCACTTTGACCGTCGATTTAGAGGCCTTCGGGTTCGAATTTAGTGAAACGGACTGCGGAAATGGATTTGGCACGTCGAAAACTATCAGGATAGGTATACTCGGAAAATATTTACGGTCGTTTAAGGGTCGGTCAATGCCATTTTAAGTTTTGGTCAAAGAAAGTCAACGGTCAACGATCGGGTCGGGTTAGCGGTCGGGTCAAGTCAGACCGGTTTTATAGCCCTCCACTCTCCCTACGGCAGCGCATGTGGCGCGTGGGACGTCCTCAGGGACCCTAAAAATTACAAAAAAAATTTCTAAAAATTATTTTGAGCGATTTCGAGATACTTACAACAATCGGTTCAAATTTTTGAACGGCGGAGAGCTCGATTTTAACTCGGCCGAATCTATGACTGCTCCACCTCCTCACGCGCCGCCGTCGACGGCGAACAAGATTGACACCGACGGACTCGAAACGGTACAAGGAACACGATGGTGCAGGAGGTGTCGTAAACAGAGCAACGATCGGCGGTGAATTTGAGATTTTCCCGGCGATAGAGCTAAAAAAAACATCGATGCTTTGACTTGAAATTCCCGACGTTTGGCAGCGTTTCACTTCAATTAATTTAAGGGGATTGTTCCTGACTCAATAACGAACACGATGGTGATTTCAAAACGACGATCGGAATTCAGACGGCGTCGAGATCTAAGTCTGAAATCGGCGTAGGGGGAAGGGGATTTGGGGATATCATCTAAAACTAAACTTACCTAATTTTATTGGGTAAATCCAGGGCTTAGTCCTTGAATTTCCTTTAACTCTAAAACAAGCTCCAAATTTTAAAATCTTTCAATTTAGCCCCCAATTTTCACCAATTTTCACAATTAACCTCCAATTTCAATTAAATATTATTTTGTAAATATTCGGGTTGTTACAAGTTCCATATCCGTTTCAATGGGGAGCTCCCACGTTTGATGCCGGAGAAGCTTTTGCTATGATGGCAGCTTCATTTGTTGCTTTAGTAGAGGTTTAATTCTTCTGTTATAGTCTTGATATCGGTTCCGATAATTTTTACTGAACACATTTATCTAAGTTTGTAACACTTATTTACCATATGGTTAAACAGTCTACTGGTACCTACATTGCTGTTGCAAGATATGCAAGTGCAACTCCGCTGCCCCCTTCCATTCTCAGCCGCGGTATCGGTTGGCAGGTAAAATAAACTGATAAATTTCTATACAAATTGCTTGGACTTTTAGAGATGTTAAGTATAATTATGTGTTGTTTGTTTCATTCTTAGGGTGTTGGCATTCTCTTTTCTGGACTATTCGGAACCGGGAATGGGTCATCCATTTCAGTGTAAGATTCTTTCCTGCAACTAGTGGCACACAAGAAAACAATATCTGTTCATCTAACACCGTGTGAACAATGGCAGTGAGAATGCCGGTTTGTTGGCACTAACGCGTGTTGGCAGTCGAAGAGTTGTCCTGATATCCGCAGGCTTCATGATCTTCTCTCCATCCTTGGTCAGTTTCAAATGTCAATCTCTCTTGCTTTCTCTTTGTCACACTCCCTTGCTCATCTGTTTGCATGCATTGCTAAACAGGGAAATTCGGAGCTGTTTTTGCTTCGATTCCATCTCCAATATTTGCAGCTTTATAATGTCTTTTCTTTGCATACGTCGGTAAGTCATATCCGAATCAAGATTTATTATTTCCGTTCCATTCAACATTTCCATAATTCAACACTTTTTCTTAATGACAAGTCCAGGTTCAGGGGGTCTCAACTTGCTTCAGTTCTGTAACTTAAACAGCTTCAAAGCGAAGTTTATATTAGGCTTCTCTGTTTTCATGGGATTATCAATACCACAGTACTTCAACGAGTACACAGCAGTTAATGGTTTCGGTCCAGTTCATACTAGAGCTAGATGGGTAACTACCCTGTTTTCATTTTACCTTTTCTTTTACAACTCTATTTTGAATCCCTTGCAGAAAGCAGAGTTATTCCTCTTCGATTTCGCAGTTCAACGACATGATAAACATGACGTTCTCATCCGAAGCATTCGTTGCCGGTGTGTTGGCGATGTTTCTCGATTGCACGTTGCCCGGGAAAGACAATGCGATTAGGAAGGATCGGGGCATGCATTTTTGGGATAAGTACAGATCGTTCAAATCAGATGCAAGAAGTGAGGAGTTCTATTCCTTGGCCTTCGATCTCAACAAGTTCTTCCCATCAGTGTGATTGATCTTCGGACATAGTTTGCAACCTCGAATACTATGTTTCTCGACATCGATCCCGTCCATTTTCACCAACTGTTAACTCCATGAACAAAAAAACACATATGCTGCTGCAAAGTGCAAACAAATATAGTGTATTTCCTTAGTTTAGGACATCGTATATATGATTATAGTGTATTTCCCTCGTCTCCGGTGCGTGTGTTCATGAACCTATGTACGCATTGATGCATGTTAACACTGGTTGGTTCAAATGGTTGAATACTCGTCAATTATTGGTTCATACTTCTGACACGGATCATTATATCTTCTCAAAAGACATGTCTAATAGGATATATAGTACTCCTTTTTCCTTTTGGATGTAGGAATCATATCTTCCACTTCTTCAAAATATGATATTCTCACTCAATCTCGTGACGTCCTCGTTTATAATTTTTTTTTTTCTTTTTCTATGTGAATTTCATATCCCACCTCTATAATACGTGATATTTGTTGAGTCAACTAGCAAGAAAGCTTTACCCACAATCCCAACTCTGTTGTCGTCTTGTTGTATGGACTTAATCAACACAATGTGCATATATATATATATATAGTCTAGTCAAATCTGATACGAACTTGACATATATTGCAATCAATGCTTAAAAAGGAGTTCAAAGTGTATAATGTGCAGATTAGATTTTTCGAACATGCGATCCCAGTATGAGTAAGGTAAGTCTTTTTCTGACATGTTGGTGAAGCCAAGGGGAGATGGTCGTATGTGCCCCCACATTTCCGGGGACCGATCGTTCGCCAGAATATAGTCCAATTGACCATCCATGTCAAACTAGCGTATTCCATGGTACTATAAACTATAAAACACCATTAAAGGTCCAATAAATGTTCCTATTTCCTTGGTGTATCCACTTGGATATTGCAATGGTTGTTAAAACATAATGATGTGCTAGTATGAACATTGATTGCATGGTAAATAATATAAAGATTTTATTTTAGAAAAAATTATGGGTAGAAAAAGAAATTTTTTTACTAATGTCAAAAATAAAAGAATATAGGAGGAATCTTCATTAACAACTTGATATCTAATACTAATACCCAATATGTATTTTCAGAGATAATTACTTGATTATAAAAAAATTACATGGCAATAATTCTATTCAAAGTATTTTTTTAACTTTTAATCCAAATAAAATATAATAGAATTTTTAATTTCATTCAAACTAGGTTTACTATTTCTCAATCAATTTGAGTCAAAATAAATTTGGGTCAAACTCTAATAATCTTCATCTTGACACAAATTTTGAAAGGCAAAGAGTTTAAGATAAAATATCAAAATCGATGAAACACTCAAACTAAAAATAATAATTCTTCATATTCAGAAATAAATTATTCACCATAAGAACATATTTTTCGCTTCTTTACAAGTATTATTTTATAATTATCCTAAATGATTTTGCATACTTCAATTTTGGTAGGGAGCTTATTGGTAGCATAAAACCCTAAACTTAAAATATTCCTTATTAAACCCATTGATTGACACTTAAAATCTTCGAAGATTTAGATTTGAACAATTGCGTCTACAAGTTGTATGCATTGTTAATAATTAAAAAATTATGAATAATGCTACTTTATGTTACACAATCCGAGACAAAAATAAATAAAATAAAATTTTATTAGTAAAGGAGAAGAGATACGATTGAGAGTACTTAACCCGAGTAATAATTGGTACGAGTTGAGGCCTGCAATTACGTAGTTTCCTTAAGACAGATTAGTCATATGTTTCCCAAAATACAAAAACGATATGATAAGCTTAAAGTAACACAACTTGCGAGATCACGAACTTTTTCTTGGCAGGGAATGTCACTGAAAATAGAGAAAAGAAAATATTTTTAGTTGGGTAAAACCTAATTGGTTTACACGGCATTTTAGTTTTTTCACATAGGAGGAAATTGAAAACAATATAATCTAACTATTAATTAATATCCACAAATAAAATCGAAAATAATCAATTAATACCAACTTAATTAGAATATAATCGTAAACTGCAAGTCATACCAAATTAAAATTCGAATTAAAAGAAAATTATATAAATATCCTTTTTATTTCAAAATTACTCTTGGATAAAATATCCCCTCATACATTCACGTCACCCATGGCATGCAAATGCACCCCAACCCTAAAAAACTTAATAATAGGCTTTGGTTTGCACTCCTCCTCCACTTTCTAGCAAGACTCAATTTCAACCCAAATTATTCAATGTTTATCATGTTGGTTTCTGTATGTAAACCATTTCCTTTCTTGATATCCCACCAATGTGAGATATTGATTTTTCTCATTTTCCTTACAAAACACAATTCACATATACCTTACTTTGAGCATCAATTTCTCAATTTATCACTTAACCGTTTTGAGCATATGAGATACCGTTGTAAAGATCACATGTACTCTTAAAAAATATGCCTCAAAATTTCCAATTTATCACAATTTTCAACCCTTTATAATAACCTTAAACTATTAATTTTTTTATTATTATCTAATAATGATAATAGTTTTATATTAAAGTTAAAAGGCTGTTTCCGTTGTGGAGGAGATGCTGTATTATCTTAGGAAAAGAAACATGAAGATGCTCTATTAAATAGTTGAGAATATATGCCATAATTTGCCTCTTCATTGTCACGCTTTGCATCGTCCTTCTGTCATTGGCTCTCGGATCCGATCACTTGGTTTATATGTGGAAATTGATCTTCCTTTCTTTTTCTAAAATAGAATTGATTAGTCAAGTTTTAGTCTTTGAACTTGTTCTTTTTTTTACATTGATACTTGGACTTTTTTTTTCTCCACATTGGTACTTAAATTTGTTTACTTTTTTATATTAGTATTGTTGACGTATAACAGGTGAAGTGATTATTATACACAATCTTCTCTAACCCATACACAATAACAAATTATATAAATATAATAAATATTAAGACAAGACACAATCACAATACAAAAGATAACCAAAACACATGAAAATTAACATGCATACACAGACAAAAATACTAAACACCTAAATTAAACTCTAAATCTTTTTTCAAAATCTCTTTGGTAGACATCTCAAATCAATCAGAACTTTAGGGACCATTTTATACATTATACAAATCATGGGCCCATTTAAGCATATAAACAACCATTAAAGAATACAAAAGTAATTTTTACCACTTTTATAACTAGGACGAATAATGGTTAAATTATATTAGAAGTCTTATAATATATTGAAAATTTATTGTTGAAAAATATTTCATATATTCAATGAATAAGCCTTACAATAAACGTTCCTATATTTACAATCGAGATAACCAACTAACCACCTATAACAAACTCAAAATTTCTTAATGTCTTTGGCCGCTTCAAGATGGGACTTCTTTGGCCGTCACATAAATTGACTAAGGTGATGAACTGAGTAAGTTATATCAGGCTGAGTATACGTTAAGTATATAAGGCGTCCAAATTGTTGTGAAATTTGGGTTAATTTCCACCAATAACAATTCACCTTGAAAACTATTATCTAGGTGACTAGTGTGAAAACGATTGTACTAAAAATCACTCCAAGGTAGATTCCCAGGAAAGAGGAGGGGTCACAATGGTCCCTCTTAAAACCCACTTTCCTTAGACAGAACTACCAAGACAAGTAATTTTAATAGGGCAATAATTAACAACAACTATACCCGACAATAGCTATTAAATAGACATAAAAGAGAACACCAAAATATTTCACTAATAGAGGAAATATTACAAAGAGAGAAAGAATACAAATAGCCTTTAAAATAGAAGAAGGCTTATATTTGTGGGGATGATTAACTAAGGAGGAGGAGGGCTTTATTTATAACAAAAGAATTTCCCCTCCTCCTTATACACAACCAATGTGGGACTTTTGCCAAAAACCAACAAATCTTCACCTTGGCAAATTCACACACATCTCTAAAAAAAACAATATTTTAATTTGTAACATATGACCAAGTCTAAACAATGTTTAAACTTGACCGCAGTTACCACTTTTGTCAACATATCAGCAGGATTCTCAGTGGTCCGAATCTTCTGGATTATGACTCCACCTTCTTCTAGAATCTCTCGTACAAAGTGATATCAAACATCGATGTGCTTCGTCCTTGCATGGTAAACCTGTTCTTTGCTAAATGAATAGCACTCTGACTGTCACAGTGCACTTTGATGTGCTTTTGTTCCATTCCCAATTCACCAAGCAACCCTTGAAGCCAAATTGCCTCCTTCACAGCCTCTGTAACTGCCATACTCTGCCTCTGTAGTAGACAAAGCCACTATTGACTGTAAGGTGGACTTCCAACTGACTGGTGCCTTTGCAAATGTAAACACATAACCAGTAGTTGATCGACGCTTGTCCAAATCACCTGCATAGTCTGAATCACAATACCCAAATACACACTGACCATCTTGTTTGTCCTGCTGAAAGACCAAACCAACATCTACGGTGTTCAGAATATACCGCAGAATCCATTTCACAGCTTGCCAATGCTCCTTTCCAGATCATGCATATACCTGCTCACACCCCAATTGTATGTGAAATATCGGGTCTCGTACACACCATTGCATACATCAAGCTACCAACAGCACTTGCATACGGAACCTTTGACATGTATTCCGTTCTGTATCATCCTTAGGTGACATGGATGCACCGAGCTTGAAATGAGGAGCAAGAGGTGTACTAACTGGTTTGACATCTTTATGCCAAAACGTTTAGTACCTTCCTCAGATATTCTTTCTGAGACAAACAAAGCCTCCCCAATTTATTATCCCTTGATATCTCCATGCCTAGAATCTTCTTCGCTTCACCAAGATCCTTCATCTCAAACTCCCTGTTCAATTGAGCTTTAGTTTCGCAATTTCTGTCTGACTCCTGGAAGCTCAGCATATCTCAACATAAAGAAGAAGATATATAGGATCCGTCTTCTAGCTCACGTAAATACACACAATGATCATATTTGCTTCTTGTGTACTTCTACCCTATCATAAACTTGTCAAATCGCTTGTACCACTGCCTTGGAGATTGCTTCAATCCGTACAACGATTTTTCTAATTTGCACACCATCTCTTCTTTTTCAGCAACTTTGAATCCATCTGGCTGAGTCATGTAGATTTCCTCATCCAAGTCTCCATGTAAAAATGCAGTTTTTACATCCATCTGAACTAGTTCCAAATCCAACTGCGCTACCAAAGCCAACAAAATTCTGATGGAGAATGTTTTACAACTGGAGAAAATACTTCATTATAATCAACTCCCTCCGTTTGATCGTAGCCTTTAGCCACCAATCTTGCTTTGTAGCGGATGTTATTTTTGTCAGGAAATCCATCTTTCTTTGCATATACCCACTTGCACCCATTGCCTTCTTTCCCTTCGGAAGACTAGCTAGTTTCCACGTCGATTCTTTTGAAGGGATTGCATTTCTTCATTCATGGCGATCCTCCACTTTTTATGTTCTGAACTTTGAACTGCTTCATTAAAAGTGGCAGGAACGTCATCAATTGCAATTGGTGATGCAAAAGAGACCATATCAGCATAACGAGCAGGTTGTCTAATGGTCCTCTTTCCCTTTCTGAGTGCAATTGATTCATGTTGATGTGGAGGTTCTTGGGTTTGAAACTCTTCTTCATCTGACTTCTTCTACCATAGGAGAGTCACATCAGTTTCTTTACTGGTTGGGACAAATTTTCCCTTCAAACTCCACCTGTTGGAAGTTCCATCTGTCTGCTCCAATTTTTCTGAAGTCACCTTTCTCAACATGGTAGATTCATCAAAGGTAACATTCCTGCTGAAGATTATTTTCTTTGTTTCTGGACACCAAAGACGATAGCCTTTCACACCAGAGGTGATCCCCATAAAGATCGCCTTCTTTGCTCTTGGATCCAGCTTTGACTCCTTAACATGGTAGTATGCAGTGGAACCAAACACATGTAAGGAATCATAATCTGTAGCAAGTACTCCAAACCATTTCTCTAATGGTGTTTACCACCAATAGCAGTCGATGGTAAGCGGTTGACAAGGTGACAAGCATAGACCAAAGCCTCAGCCCAAATTCTTTGCATAACCCAGCATTAGACAACATACACGAACCTTCTCCACTAATGTCCGATTCATACGCTCTGCCACCCCATTCTGTTGTGGTGTACCTCTGACAGTGAAGTGCCTAACAATACCTTCTCTTCACAGACTTTAAGAAATGGATCATTTTGTACTCTCCACCATTGTCTGTACGGAGACGTTTGATTTTTCTGCCTGTTTGAGTCTCCATCATCTTTTTCCATTTAAGGAAAAATCCTAGCACCTCATCCTTTGTCTTCATTGGATACACCCAAACTCTCCGGGAAAAATCATCAACAAAGGTGACATAATAGTGTGTTCATCCCAATGAAGTTGTCTTGGAAGGCCCCATACATCTGAATGAACATAATCCAAAATACCTTTAGTATCATGGATTGTTGTTCCAAATTTCACCCTCGTCTTCTTCCCTTTGATGCAATGCTCACAAAAAGCTAATTTGCAAGCCCGAGCACCCTTCAATAATCCTTGATCTATCAGTAATTTCAAGGATTTTTCACCAACATGCCCCAAGCGCATATGCCATAACCTGGTTGCTTTTGACTCCTGTTCATCAGTAGAAGTTGCCACTGCTGCTGTCCCAACAATTGTACTACCCATAAGTAATACACATTGTTTCTTTTTCGGATTCCCTTCATTATCACCAGTGCACCAGAGATAATCCTCATAATCCCATCTTTTGCCTCACTTCTAAACCTTTTGACTCTAAGGTCCCACAGAGATGAGATTTCTCATTAAATCTGGTACATAATGGACACCTGTTAAGGTTCTGATTGATCCATCCTGATTCCTCAAGCGAATTGAACCAATCCCAAGTATGTCAAGAGGGGAATTATTTGTTGTGTAGACAATTCCACCTTTTAGTTCTTTAAAATCAAAGAACCATCTCTATTGGGGGTCATATGGTGGCTACAAGCTGAATCTAACAGCCATGAACTGGAACAGCTGGTTGATGGCGTAGCAGCGAATGCGAAATCTGAATCTCCATCATCATACTCGACCACATTGATTCTGAGACAGCCTTCCCCCTTTCAGGTTTGCATTTATTCTTTAGCCTTGGACATTCTTTCTTCCAGTGCCCTTTTTCTCGACAAAAGGCACATTCATCTTTGCTCAATCTGGACTTTGACTTCGATCTCCCTCTGCTTCCTTTATTCTGACTCTTGGAACGGCCTCTAACAACAAGAGCTTCTGCATCGACACTTGTGTTTTCTTGTTTGTCTTTCTTTCTCAATTCAACTATACAGGCAGCAGTTACTTCACTGAGAGACACATCAACCTTCCCATGAAGTAGAGTAGTTTCAAGATACTCAAACTCATCAGGAAGTGATCCCATCAACATCAGAGCCAGATCTTCGTCTTCAAAAGTCACGTCCATATTCATCAGATCAGTCACCAGCTGATTAAAGCTAGTGATGTGATCATTCATAGTGGTACCTGGTACATAGTTGAAGCGGAACAATCTCTTTTTCATGTAGAGTTTGTTCTGACCGCTTTTCTTCAAAAATTTCTCCTCTAGTGCCTTTCATAATTTACTTGCAGAAGTTTCCTTAGAAAATGTATACTTCTGCTCTCTAGAAAGACACAATCGAATAGTACCACATGTCATTCTATTGATCCTCTTCTATTCTTTCTCCTCAACATCATCTGGTTTCTCTCCTTCAATAGCAATGTCTAGACCCTGCTGAAATAGGGCATCTAGAACCTCGCTTTGCCACATGCCGAAATGACCGGTGCCAACAAAAATCTCAACTGCAAATCTAACATTTGTCACAGCATTTCTTGCCAAAATTGAAGATGAAGAAGCGTCTGCCATTTCTGCTACAAATTCTATTTAATAGCTGCCAATGCGGAATGTCAATTATCCCAAAGAAATTTTTCTGATGTGGAAGATCAGCCTAAGCCGCAACCACAGAGCATACTAAAATAAACCAAGAGCGCTGATACCAATTGTTGTGAAATTTGAGTTAATTTCCATCAATAACAATTCACCTTGAAAACTATTATCTAGGTGACTAGTGTGAAAACGATTGTACTAAAAATCACCCCAAGGTAGATTCCCAGGAAAGAGGAGGGGTCACAATGGTCCCTCTTAAAACCCACTTTCCTTAGACAAAACTACCAAGACAAGTAATTTTAATAGGACAATAATTAACAACAACTATACCCGACAATAGCTATTAAATAGACATAAAAGAGAACACCAAAATATTTCACTAATAGAGGAAATATTACAAAGAGAGAAAGAATACAAATAGCCTTTAAAATAGAAGAAGGCTTATATTTGTGGGGATGATTAACTAAGGAGGAGGGCTTTATTTATAACAAAAGAATTTCCTCTCCTCCTTATACACAACCAATGTGGGACTTTTGCCAAAAACCAACACAAAAAGCCTTTGAAAAATAGTTTTATCAGAGATCAACTCTGTTGTGTCCCTTCATGTATTCTGCAGAGGTAAGTTTGCAGTTTTGGTCCAAGGGTGTAGATGCGAGCTTGGCTCTACTTAATCCAACTCTTTTAATCAGCTCAAGCGCATACTTACGTTGGTTGATTAGAATACCTTCTTTTGACCTCAAAATTTCTAAATCTAGGAAGAATTTTAATTCTCCAAGATCTTTCATCCTAAAGTGTTGGTTTAAAAAAACATTCAATTCCTCAATCATACAACTATCATTCCCAGTAATCAGAGCATCAAGTACACAAGCATTATTACCAATCCATTGCCTTTCTTCTTGGTGAACAAAAAATATTCATACCTGCTTTGTACATAACCAACAGTGACAAGGGCACGAGTCAATTTCAAATTCCACTACCTTAATGCTTGTTTTAGGCCATATAGTGATTTCTGCAGCCTGCATACACGACTCTCTTCTTGGCTACAAAATCCTTCAAGCAAATTCATGTAGACTTCCTCCAATAAATCTCCCTACAAAAAAGCGTTGTATACATCCATTTGAAACAACCTCCAATCAAACATGGATGCCAAGGCCAAAACAAGACGAATAGAGCCCATCTTCGCCACAGGGGAGAAGGTTTCCACATAGTCTACAGTTTGTCGTTGATTATACCCCTTGGACACAAGTCGAGCCTTGAAAAGCTCAACTTCCTCGGAGGCCTTGTACTTAATTAGAAAGATCCGCTTGCAACCAATGGTCTTCTTACCAGCTGGTAAAGGTACAAGATACCATGTTTTATTTAGCTCCAGGGCATGAATTTTCTCTTCCATGGCTCTCATTGAGTTTAATTAGGTTCAATTAAATGGATGTGAATTGAGTTTACTTAAGGTAAATTGGAAGAAATAGGATATTGAACCGGGGATGAGGAAGGTTGGTAGCTACGAACAAAATCATTTAACCACACAGATGACTTTGTAATCCGAGAGGACTAGCGGTGGGCAACTAAAACCTCACTAGACGATAGACCGGGAATCCCTGTTAAAACATAAGACTAAGCTAAAAGATGGGAACTAGAAGAAGAATCAGATCTAGACTGAACAGGAGACACTGGTAATAAAGGTTGGGAGGAAACAGATTGGGAACACTATGTGATGATGAATCAAAAGAAAGGAAGCAGATTGTGAAGAACTAAATGATGATGGGACAATAGAGTGGTTTGAAGAGGCTGGTGGTATAATAAAAAATCTGAATCCACACAGGTGAAGTTGAGGGGGAACTAGAAGAAGACTCAACCGGAAACTAGAAAGGGAATACATCCTCATGAAAGACCACATCCCTGTTAACATAGAATTTTTCATAAGCAAAATCAAATAAGAGATAACTTTTTTGTTTTAAGAAATACCCCATAAAAATTGAGGGAATGACTTTGGAAGCAAACTTATCAAGGTAATTGGGCTGATTAGCATAACAAAAACACCCAAAAATTTCAAGGTGAGACAACACAAGATCTTTCCAAGCAAAACGAGTGTGCTAATTAAGAATAGAGGATAGTAATCGAATAATCAAATAGCATGCAGTGAGAACACATTCCCCCCCCTCCAAAATTTAATAGGGACAATAGACTGAAATCTAAGGGATCTAACTACCTCAAGGATATGTCTATGCTTTCTTTTGGCAACCCCATTCTGTTGAGGAGTATGGAAACAAGAGCTTTGGTGTAAAATATCAAGAGAAGAAAAAAAAAATCTGAACTGATGAACTAAAAAATTTATGACCATTGTCACTCCTATAGTTTTAACAGTAGTAGAGAATTGAGTCTTAACAAACATAAGGAATTTTTTAAGAAAAATGATAGCATCACTCTTAAGTCTCAACAAGAAAACCCCCGACTCATCCTAGTACAATACATCAATTATCGTGAGAAACCAACGATGACCACTATGTGTTCAAATTCGAATATGGCCCCCAAAGGTCAATATGGATTAACTCAAAAGGTATATCAGAGCTAGTGATAACTTAAACGAAATGGTAATCTAGTTTGCTCTGTCTTAGGACAAACAGAACACTTATGAATCTTATTAACATCAAAATCAAGAGATTTAAGTGCATGCATTTTATGTAATATAGAGAAAGATGCATGGTCCAATCGGGCATACCAAACATCAGTTTTATTATCCAAGGAAATGACAGTAGAACCAACATTCGAAGCTAAAGAAAAAGGAATACAAGGAACAGAAGATGCAAAGGGGTAACCACTTTGGATTACTCAAAAATATAATTCTAGACTATTTACCAATCCTCGTCATCTATCTAGTGAAGAGGTTATGCAAAATACAAAAATCAGTGTAAAAAATGATTAAACATTGTAATTCCTTTGTGAGCTTAGAAATGAATAATGATTATGAGTAAAGTTCGGAACAAACAAAACATTGGAGATCTTATGATGATGGGTCAAACTATGAGAACCGGTGTGTTATTGGGTCTTATGATTAAACACTTATTTAACAAAAATACTTTTAGCTTTTTGTATATTTATTTTGATGTAAATATTTGTATATACTCGATTATATCTTTGTAAATATTCTTTATATATATTACTATTTATATATATATATATATACATATATATACATATATATATATATACATATATATACATATACATATATATATATATATATATATATATACACATGTATGTATTATAGCTTTAGATAAATATATATATTAAACATATCTTGTACTTATTATGTTTTACATATAAACCCATACATGTGCGTATGTTTTTCTACATTACATAGTTATTCTTCATTCTCTTTGTTTTTATTTTCTATTATACGTAGTGTATTGTACTTATACATATACCTATATAAGTGCGTATGTTAAAGGGTTTTTTTTTCTTACATTAATTGCAAGCATGTTAATAGTAAAATAGTACTTTTTTTATTGCCGTCCTTCATATGTTATATATATATGTTTGTTTGTACTTGCATATTTAATCTCTAGATTTAGATTTCTCACGTTTTAGTTCTGAACTTTTTAAAATTAGGGAAAAATTAGATGTGGCCTTTGCCTTAAAATGCCCAAGGGTCCACATTGATTATTCGATTGAATAATTGACATAATTAATTAGTATCAATAATTAGAACCTTCACTTTAAGTTTAATATCACTTTATTCCTTTAATTTAGGGAGTAATCTGAATTGACTTTCGCATTTAACATGCCTGGAAGACCATTTCAATTATTTAATTAAATAATTAATTAAAATAAATTAAGGCTAATATTAGAGCTTCCATCTTTTAGGTTTAGTCCTTTAGGCTCTCTAATTTTCATAATTCGACACTCTAGGTTAGAGAAAATTTTAATTAACTCGTATAGTATAATTAGGTCCTTAAAATAATTGTGTGATTGTATTATGATTTTAAAATAATAAGGCAATGTTTATTTATAAATGAATTAATAGTGTATCCTTTGCGTTATGCTCAATGACTGACCACCGGTAATTCCTGAAGTAAGTCAACATCCTTTTCAAAACCAATACCATGATTTCTCAAACTTTAAGGCAATGTTCGTTTACTTTTACCAATGATGAAGCTTTTGCATTAACATGCTTGAAGGTGGTTATCATCGGTCTTAGTAAACTGACATTCTTTTCCAAACTTTGCATCCATGATGAGTTTTAAATTAAATAAAACATCAAGTTTAAAATTTCCAAATTTTAAATATATGAGCATCGACTAGGTACCAATTTTTAGGCGTTGTGGGGGTGATAACCCTTCCCCACTCATAATCGACTCCCGAACCTGATTTCTAGTTTTCGCAGACAAAATGTGATATTTTTGGTGAAATAAAACGTTTTCTTAAAATTAATCCTATTTTTGGTGTTCCAATCGCATCTTAAAAAATGATTGGTGGCGACTCCCTACATTTCATTTCAAAAACCTCATCGTTACAACTAGTTAGCTTTTCCCCTGAAGGGCCGTTTGCAACAATATTTAAAAATTTTATATATTTTTTAATTTATATAAATTCATTTTCTCTAAAATTAAAAAATTTGTCTCTTAATTCAAAGTCATGCTTTCATTTTTATTTATGAGAGTCTTGTTTAAAAATAAAGTTTATTTCATCATTTAATATGTGAAGTAGAAATCCCTGGTACTCAGACGGTCCAAGATGTTACCTATATATAGGGATGTAAAATCGGGTAATCGTTCATGTTTCAGTCGGATCCTGTCAGGTCGAGTAAAATCGGATATAGGTCAAGTCAGGTAAATTTGACACCAGATCCAGATCGGGTTTAGGTTAGGTCAAATCAGTTCGGGTCATTTTCAGGTTGATTTGACACCAGATCCAGATCGAGTTTAGGTCAGTTCATTTTCAGTTCGGATCGATGTCAGTTCAGGTCAAAACAGTCCGGGTCCGAAGCAGATAAAGACCAGGTTAATTCAGGTTCTGGTGGACTTCAGTCGGATCTCGTTCAGATCGAGTCACATCATTAACAGATAAAATTCAGGTCGGATATTTACCGGATACGGATTGAGTTCATGTCGGGTAGTTTTATTTTTGGATTAATTATTTTGTCATCTTTCGTGATTGTTGAATTGCAAGTTGTAATTGTATATGATTTCGAGTAAATTAAGAGAAAAATAAATATCCATGGATCAATTTTGTAAAAAAATATAAATTTAAGGATAAAATTAAAGAAATGTAAAATTACAAATAAAATTTTAAAATATAAATTAAACAACACACATAGGTAAGGGACTAAATTGAAATAAATTTAAAATGTGAGGTTTAAATTAATATAAAAAAGGACTAAATTAAACACATTTAAAAAGTTATAGGCCAGTTACAAAAATATAAATAACAACTAACAATGGGCCAAATGAAGATGCAAATATAAATTTAAAGACTAAATTTAATACATATAAAAGTGAAAGACTTAAAATTGAAATAAATTAAAAAAAATTAAATCAAAATAAATGCAAAATGTGAAGAAATAATGAAAAATATAGTAAATTACATTCATTTAAAAAATTAAAAAATATAATATATATATATATATATATATATAATATAAGTTTATATATAAACTATATTTATATTATAAACTATATAATTAGGCCTGTAAATGAACTGAACGTTCAGCGAACCGTTCATGAACCGTGCGGCGGGAAGTTCGTTTATGTGCGTTTATTTATTAAATGAACGAACATGAATAAGATTTTTTGTTCTTTTAATTAAATGAACGAACATGAACATAGGTCTTGTTCATTCATTTACGTTCGTGAACGTTCGGTTATGTTCGTTTGTTTATGTTCGTTTATGTTCGTTCGGTTATGTTCGTTTATGTTCATTCATTTATGTTTAACCTAATCTTCTTAAATCAATTTTGGTGACCAATTTGTAAGTATCTTAAAAATATTAATTAATCTGATATTTTGATACCAACTCCATAATTAACCCAATTTTATTTGGAGATTAAATCTAATATGTTAACCCGTGAGGCACCTCGCACATATATTCATTTCCCCCCTTTTTTCTCCAAACCCTAGTGTTCACTGTAGAGTGGAGACGATTGCTGAAAGCTTCAAAACAAATTATATTATAGTGCAATCTGAAGTTTTACAGGTCTGTTTTCATCTCTTTCTCTATTTTATTTGGCTTAATAGTTGATATGTAAAGTTATTGTGAGTATCTTCACATCTAAAACTCAAGAAAACACAAACTTCTTTCTAGAAATAAATGGGAAGATAAATGTAACAATCGGAAGTATATGAGCATCAGTAAAGAGAAAAATATATAGAATTTTCCAGAAAACAAAACAAAGGTTTTTATGCAATTTCTGAAAAAGAGTGTAATAGCAGAAGTAATGGGTTTTCCAAGAAGAACCCATTAATAAGTAGAAAATACACTTTGACAATGAACTTTTGTTTTCATAGTTCTTGTGTGACCTTTAGTTGTGGAGTAAACTTTAGGTACGTTAAAATTTTGAATGGTGGTTTAGCAATAATATCAGTTACGATATGTAGCATCGAAGTGATTTCGGATCTATGTTATTGCCTTGTAGTCCAATTTGTACCGTTCGAAATCTTCATGCTGTTAAATTTTCTACTCTGCCAACCGAAAGGACCATTATTAACAAACCTCACTAAAGTCTGACATTGATGTCACAAAACTTTTAGTCGGCGAATTTATTAGAATATCGTAGTGGAAAATGATTGTTCATATGTAATCATGGACCACTAAGATAAATGTTATAGCGTTAAATTAAAGTCGTGTAAATCATTTAATATCTTTAAAATATTGATCGAAATATTTGATATCTTCAAACATTTCATCACTGCTAATAAGCTATTACGCTATTTATCACTGTAGATTTAGTTGATTTGTATTGTCGACTATTTTTCATGAAAGAACAATGGAAGGTAGGGTCTCCAACGTTTATATTCGTGTTCGTTTATGTTCGTGTTCGTTTATCTATTAAATGAACGAACATGAACAAGTTATATTCCTTAATAAACGAATATGAACAAAAAAATTGTTCATTTATGTTCGTTTATTTATTAAATTAACGAACATGAACATACATCCGTTCGTGTGTGTTCGGTTCGTTTACAGACCTATATGTAATTATTATAAGTTATATATATAAATTATGTTTATATGAACTATATATATAAACTATGTAAACTATATATGTATAAATTATAAAATGTATATAGTTTATAAACTATAATTTATATTAATATAGTATATATATTATTCAAAGTGAGTGGTGGAAGAAAACTATTTAAAATAAAGATTTTTTGTGTGAATTTTTTTTATTTTATTTGGGAATTTAGAGGGAAATTGAGAATTTAGAGGGAATAGAAAAATCTGGAGGGAAATTGAGAATTGAGATTTTATTTGGAAAGATATTTTGGGTTAATTAGGCTCATGCTCTTCCAACAATCATCATTTTTCCACTTGTATTTGATTTTTGATTTCTTTCATTTTAGTCATGGTTTAATTGTAAATTGTTGGGATTTTTGGAAGCTTGAATCGACAACCGGAACGATTTGCAAAGAGAGGTCGGAATGGTTTTGTGTTTAGGGAGTAAGGAGATTGAAAGATAGAGAATTGCACAGCGATTTATAGTGGTTCGACTTTCTCAACCAAAGTCTACATCCACTACCTTAGCTCCTCACCAAGGATTTTCTACAAATTCACTAATTTATTCTTTCTTTTGAGGATAAAGAGTAACCTTACAAACTCCCTAGTTTTTCCGGGCTAAACTAGAACCTTTCCCTAGCTTTTACACGGGCTAAGCTAGAACCTTTCCCATTTACAAAAGGATAAAAGATGTAAACAAGAAAACCTCTCTAAGGTAGGTGTTTACAAGATTGAACTCACAAGAACAAAATATTTATAAGAGAAAGATGAAATAAGATTGAAAAACTCTTCTCTTGTGTTTGATTGCTTGGATAGTTGTTCTCTTGCTTCTTCAAGTGTCCTTAGCTTGTATTAATAGCTTGGAATGTGTTTGAAGATGTATATAGCCGTTGGGGATGTTTTGGAGCCGTTTGGAGATGAGAATCCATTAATAAAACAGCTTGGAGCGTGGGGGAAATCGGTACCCCCTCATAGGGAATCAGTTCCCTAAGTACAATCTGATTTTGACCGTTAGACAGGGGGGAATCGTTACCCCCTGGGGGGGAATCTGTTCCCCCTGGGGGGAATCGGTACCCCCTGGGGGGAATCTGTACCCTCTGGACATTCTATTTTCTCGGAGCCAAAGACCTGCAGGGGGAATCTGTACCCCCTGGACAATCTGATTTTTCTTGGCTTTGAAACGGTTCGAGATACTTTGTAAAATTGTTTTAAAAATAGTTTAAGTATAAAACACAATTTTACACTTTAGTAAGGATTAAAATGAACTTTGAAACACTTGGAGTAATATTTTGATATTCGAATAATTACATCGAATATACTTAGAAAATCTTTTGTAAAATCTTAAAATTCATTTAACTTAATTTGTTATATCGAAACATCAAAATGTTTTCAACATAAATATCTTCTTGAATTTTCAATTCGATGCAATTTAATCTTGTATACATTCTAATTACTTTTAATTTTCTATGTATATGTATGTATGTATATAAACTATATAAAATATATAGTTTATAATTTATAATTTATATTAATATAGTATATATATGTATGTATAACTAATATAAGTAATCTATAAATTATATATATATATATATATATATATATATATATATATATTATAGAAACACTATGCATAAACTATATAAAGTAATAAAGTATATAGTTTATAAAAAAAAAACCCTAAACCCTAAACTCTAAAACATGAACCCTAAACCTTTAACCCTAAACCCTAACCCCTAAACTATATATGTAACTTATAGTACATGTATGTATAAACCATGTATAGTATATATATATATATAAACTATATAAAGTATATATATATAATTACTATATAAAGTAAATTACTTATATAGTTTATAGAAATACTATGCATAAACTATATAAAGTAATAAAGTATATAATTTTATAGAAATTCTAAACCCTAAACTTTAAACCATTAACACTAAACTCTAAACCTTAAATCCTAATATAAATATACTAGCACTAATGCATATATATTTGTAATAAAATACTGGGCTTATATATTGAGCCTATGTAAACTAATGTAAATGGACTTATTTTTGGGTTTTATTATTACTTATTCATAACAACAAAATAAATGGGCTATTAATGTGAATTAACCTAACATGCAACTAAAATATTAATTATGCAAATGAAATTAATATGACATGTACTATTATTTATGAGCCATATAATATGCAATGTGACATACTAATTATTTAACACATAATTAATCATGTTTTATATAATTTACATTTAAATAATTTTATTAATTTTATTAAATAATTTTATATAATATGTATGTATGTATGTATAAACCAAGTATAGTATATATAAACTATATATATATATATATATATATATATATATAGTTTATATAAAGTAAATTACTTATATAGTTTATAGAAATACTATGCATAGACTATATAAAGTAATAAAGTATATAGTTTTATAAAAACCTTAAACCTTAAATCATAAACCCTAAATTTTAAACCGTAAACACTAAACACTAAACCATAATATAAACAGACTAGCACAAATGCATATATATTTGTAATAAAAGAGTGGGCTTATGTATTGGGCTTATATAAACTAATGTAAATGGACTAGCACTATGACTTATTTTTTGGTTTTATTATTACTTATTCATAACAACAAAATAAATGGTCTATTAATGTGAATTAACCTAACATGCAACTAAAATACTAATTATGCAAATGAAATTAATATGACATGTACTACTATTTATGAACCATATAATATGCAATGTGACATACTAATTATTTAACACCTAATTAATCATGTTTTATATAATTTACATTTTAATAATTTTATTAAATAATTTTATATAATATGTATGTATAAACCATGTATAGTATATATATATATATATATATAAACTATATAAAGTAAATTACTTATATAGTTTATAGAAATAGTATGCATAAACTATATAAAGTAATAAAATATATAGTTTATAGAACCCTAAACCTTAAACTTTAAATCATAAATAGTAAACAATAAACCATAAACTCTAATGTAAATGGACTAACACTAATGCATATATATTTGTAATAAAATAGTGGACTTATGTATTGGGCCTATGTAAACTAATATATTGTCAAAATTATTTATATTAATAATGTAAAATGTTAATATATACTACATAATAAATACTTTCATTATTAATATTATTTTTTATATAAATTAAACTATATAATTTATATAAATTAAACTATATTAATTTTCCTTTTCATTATTAATCATTTTTATCTAATTTACATTTAAATAATTTATTATTATATTAAATAATTTTATATAATAGGTCTATTTATTAATTTAATTATCATAATAAATATTTTATTATAACAATTAAAAAGTAATCATATTAATTTTTTAATTACATCATAAATTAAAAAACTCATAATTTTATTAAAATCTTATAATTACGTCCATTGTAATATATAAGTCAAGTAAATATCAGATCAGGTCATTAACAAGTCGGATCATTTACAGGTCAGGTTAAAAACATGTCAGTCTAAAAACATGTCAGGTTGAAAACAGGTCGGGTAATACCAGTTATTTACCAGGTCAATCTCGGGTTCGGGTTCATATCATTCGAATGCAATTCGGATTCAAGTATCATATTTTCAGTTCAATTCGGGTTCAAGTCGTTCTCAGGTCGGGTTCAGATCCACAATTTCCAAGTCCAACTCAGGTTCAGGTCAACACCAGTTCCGACTCAAATCGGTTTCAGATCGTCACAGGACAGTTCAAAAACAATTTTAACTTAAATCGGTTTCAGTCAGTTTTTTACACCCGTACCTATATAAATGTAATCATGCAAGCGCACAAATTTTATATATCAAACTTGGTACTTGATTAATCAAAATAGTTTAAACTGAACCAGATTTACTTTGTCAAAAAAAAAAACTGAGCCTGATTTACAAAAGTCAATAATCATCTGCCAATTCCAGCCTCTTCCCCACCTAAGAAAACTTGTCTGTTGCCATCGAAATCCAACAATAATAAAATTAAATAATATGCATATACCAAGAAAAGAAATAATTGAGCATTGGGTTCATTTTTATATATGCTTTACATTTTATAATTTACTTATAATTAATTATTTTTATAAAATTAAAGCACTTCGTTTTATAATTAAAAAAAGATTACTATTTCAAACGTTTTAGTTTTTTCAAATTTTAATATTTTTTATAGGATAGAAGTAGTTAATTTTATTAAAATAAAAAAAATGAAAAAGATTTAAATTACCATGAAAGTTTATAATTACAATCATGTTTTAAATATGTATGGGCCAATAAATGTTGGTACAAATGGTTGAAATTAAGGAATTTGAACTTGTAAAACTAACTTCAACTCTTACCACTGTCATTCTTGGTAGTCAATCTATAATTTTCTATGTAAAATTTTATTGTACCAAAAAAATCATGTACCAAAGACATATATATGTGAATATTTTCAAAACTAGCCAATCACACAAAAATCTTTAAAACATATACTATTTGTATCACATTGGCTTAATAAAGAAAAGATCACACAAGGAACATGTTAAAAAATCTAACCAAATAAATGTGAATAAAAATTAGATATGAACAGATCTGATTACATCGATAAACGAACCACAAAAATATATTAAACTATTGAAAGACCATCAAAAAATATAAATTAGAATCGAGCGACGTGAGAAAACTATACACAAATATAAATCGTGTATCTAAATCTAATCTGAGAGTCTAAAAAGAAGAAAATTAGTATGTTAATAAATAAACTTCATATCGATCAATTGTGAAAATATCAAATTCAACTCTTAAAAAAATGATAAATAAAAGTAATGGTCAACTGGAATAAATAAATAAATTTATGTTATAAAAGATAAATTTATTAAAAAAAATCTTAAATAAAAAATAATAATGAATGTCGGTTATCGACCATCAACGTAAAATTGATGTTGCCGTCTATCATAAAAGGGGAACACTGACAAAGAAAAGAAAAAAATAGAGCTAAAAACCTACAATTAGTCAATGAGAAATTTAATAAATTAAATATTTGAAATTGAATTCTTTGAGAAATTTAATAAACTTAAACAAGAGAAATTTCAAATAGTCTTGTTTATTATTAAATTAATTATTTTTATAAAAAAAAACGAAACTAAAACCCAAATTAACGATGCGACAAAAACTTATAATAAAAAATTAATTTAATCAAACCACGCTGCACATTTTATTGATAAAAAATTTAAAATAAAAATATTTTGATCAATTTAAAAAAAATTAACTGACCATATTCTCATATATATAATGGGGTGAGAGAAAATAAAATAGTAGACTGTTCCCAACGGATTAAAAATAACTTCCGTGAAAAACCTTCGACAATCATAATTATAAATTGATTATTTGTTAAAGTTCTACAGAAAGAGAAGGGTTAAAATATTAAAAAAAATTCAAATTACAGGCGGCAAGTACTCTGTTTATATTTCTTTTTAACAGTAAATGACATCTTTCTTTAAGGGAAATTTGATTAGATGTCACCTTAAAATGACCATCCAGTTCAGTTGATAGGTATAATATTTTTAACTTTGAGGTCGTGGGATCGAGTTCTACGGAGGACATTTCATAATTCGGAGGTCTCTTACGAAAGCTACTCTCAATTTTGTGTTGGAGGTAACCTACTATCTTACCTCCCCTTACCCTATATATATATGAAAAAAAGGGACAACCATTTTGATTAGATGTCACCTTTGGTTTACTCGAATTGCATTCCATTTCTCTGCTTTACCAAAATATATGGGTTAACTACATGTTCATCATTTATCTTTATATTTTGTCTATTTCTATTCATTTATTTCAAAAAATAAAATGTATAATTATTTTAGTTTATATTTAATTAGGATATAGTCACTTTTATTTCTATTTAATTAATATTTGGTCAACACGAGTTAACTGTCGTTAATATATTAGGTGACGTGATACTTTGATATAATCACATATTTAATATATGTTATTTATATATTATCTTAATTTAATTATACTTTTAATAAATTAAAATAAATTTAATCATTCAAACGAATGATGACATGTATCACCATTCGATTTGATCACTAACTTTATTTTAATTTAATATATTTATTTTCTACGAATACTTTAAAAAGCGGATAAGGATGAAAGCTGGCGCAGAAAGATTCGAAGTTTTGATTTTGTGTCGGTAAAAATATTATGGGAAAAAGAAAAAGAAGCTCAAATTCCACTTTGTAGTAAAAAAGGTAATTTGGGTGAAAGCCTAAGACTTTACCTCATAGTCCATCGCATCACACGATGATTACAACTTAGTACCTACTACTTGGGCTAAATTTTTGTATGTCATATGTTACATAAATAAATGTACTGTTAGTTTTAAGAAAAAATCCAAAAATTATTTTTTGGAATAGTATCTCCAAATGTAGGAAAACTTCACGTCCTACGAAAAAGCGTATAAACACCTAAATTTTAATAGGCTGCGAATCTCATCTAATGAATATGCACTTTTCAAAAAAATACAAAATAATATTTTAATTAATGACCTTGCATTCTACGAAATGCAATGTTCCTGAGATACTAAAAATTTATCATGCTCTTAAAAAAATTAAAATTTGAAAATAGATTCTACGACCTCGCATCCTACAAAGCGTGAAGTTCGTCTGAATAAACATCTTTTCAACATACCTTGCCTTTTATATAACGCAAGTTTGCTTTTAATTTACTTCGGAAAGGGTGCGAGGACTCCTACAAATAGGGCTCCCAAACCGAATTCATCACAGCTTCCTCTCAAAATCTCTCTCTCTCTCTCTTTCATTTTTTCTGTTATCTATTCCATTATTCGATTATTATGGAGGGATTACTGAAGCTTTATCGAATGCTCATTTTTCTCTCTTATTTATTCCATTATTCGATTATTATGAAGGGATTACTGAAGCTTTATTGAAGGCATATATCCAATTATTGACAGACAAATTCGAAGGCGATTTTTATTTATTTATTTTGAATAATTTATTTATTTATTTGAATAATTTATTTATATATTATTTGAAGGGGTATGAATGTTCATTAATGTGTTATATCAATCGTTTAATGAAACTTGATAATGATATTCTTTTGTATTTACACGAAGTCGGTTTTGGTTATGTTAGCACTATAATTGGTGGTACAAAGTTGCATCCTCCACTGATAAACACATTGCTAGAAATATGGAGACCAGAGACGCACACGTTCATTTTCCTTGGAGGGAGGCGACTATTACCCTTGAAGTTATTGCATTCCATCTTAGGTTGCCTGTTGACAAGACAATTATTACTGATATTATTTATGGGTATTGTGTCAGCTTGTATGAGGAACTGCTTGGGCTTCGTCCGAACGATATCGATATAGATGGAGGGAAGATCAAAATTAAATTTTTGAACAACAAATTTACGCAGCTACCCACCAATGTTACTCCAACAATTAAGGAGACAGTTTTTTTAAATTTACGTTTATTTATTTTGATTTTTATTTATAATATTGAATTTTTATTTATTTTATGTTATTTTAAATTTTTCTGATAATTTTTATAATTTATGATAATTTTTTATTTTACAGTGATTTGCTCGTGCTTATATTTTACGAGTTATTGTGGGATCTTGATGTCAGATAAATCTTGGAACAAAGTGCAACTAATATGGTTATATCATCTATGTGTTTTGCAGGACTCTAAATATAAGAGTTGGGGGTCGATAGTGTTGGTCTTTTTGTTCCGGGAGCTATGTAAAATTGTTATTACAATTGCGGGCTTGGTTGCAATTGTCCTTTTTACAGTCGATTCCTACACACCCGCTCCCATTTGAATTTACACTACTTCGGAGGTAATTAAAAATAAACTATGTTTATATATTTAGATTATTATATGTTTTTAGGGTTTTACAAATAATTATATTTTTATTATATGAATGATAGGTAGACTAGTACTCTAACTCACGCCCATCTACCAAGAACTCTGCCTGATAATTGTAATCAATTTCATTTTTTTTGTAATTTAAAAATCATTTTTAATTTGAATTTATCTAAATTAGTTTTTTTTAATGTAGTTCTTGTGGGCACTATATAATGATGATGCAATTAGATTATGTACTCCGACTGAAATATGTCTTAGTTCAGTCGTTTGGATGTCATTGGTCCCATTGATAGTCTATAAGATAGTCGAGTGGCATCCTGCCGATCGTGTGCTATGGTAATTTAACTGTGTCCAAATGATTCTGCTACCACCACCAAACTTGGACGCCTTATATCACGTAATGCGATACGGGAAGAAAGATGTTAACTAGGAGATGCATCATGTGGAATGAGTTATGCAGTAGATTATGAGATCAAATAGGTGACCCGTTTGTCAACACATCTTCGACTATAATGTTTCAAATGATTATATGATGTGGTAAGATTAATATCGGAAGCCACATAAACTGACCGAAAAGGAGTGAGCACGAGAAATTTATGTGCTAAAGGTGGAGGGGAATCAAGCCAGAAAAGAATAAGAAGCGCTCCAGCCTCATCATCTGGAACGACATAGGCACCTACGCAATCCACAGAAGAGCATCAAATATCGGTTCCACCATATGCATTCACCCACTTGACTCAGCCAGTATTTCAACATATGCTATCTCCGACGGAGGGGTTTTTTATCGACGCATTTTATTCCTGTCTGGCGGTGGTTATCCCTTCCTTTTGCCTTCATGTACCAGTTCAAACATATTATATGTCACTTCTATCAGCATATTTTCCACCATTGGCAGTAGACTTCAGATTCGACAGTGTTGAGTAGACGTCACTGCAGAGCATGTTCTACACCGATCTTGATCCTAGTGTCAGTGGTGGTACTGCACATGTAGATGACGATGACGACGCTAGTGGTAGTGGTGGTGATGATATTGATGGTGGTGATGTTGATGTTGATGAAGATAGATTGATTGGTTCGTAAGAATCTTCGTCGGGCTCGTCGTTCACCACAGTGTTGTACGGGTGGACATAGGCATCATTAGTTTTTTTTTTCTTGAAATGAAAAATACAATCCTCAAATATCTATGAAAAACTTTATTCTAATTTTTTAGTTAATCAAACTCCAATACCATTTTTAATTAATCAAACTTATAAAAATATATTTAGTTAATCAAAAAATAAAATACAGTAGATACAATACTACACCTAATTTATGGTTTTGAAATTTTGTAATACAAAATAAAAGACCTCACATTTGGTAGAAAGCGAGATCCTGACACGTCAAGAATCCCTGTGGACCTCGAGTTTCGTGTTATATGAGATATATCAAATATCGCGTCTGTTAGGTGTGAGAACTTCTATAGATAGGGCCCCCAAGCCTTGGTCTTTCTCCTCATATTTTCTTTCAGTTATTAAAAATCATGTATTTGTGGGGAGAAATTTTGTGGTTCTGAACGATTGAGATTCAAGCATCTTCATATTAGGAGTGGGTAAAGGAGGTAATAAATTTGATAGTTGAGGATCATAAAATTAAAATTTAAGAAGAGAATAAGAAGCTGGAAATGGAGAAGAATAAGAATAATAAAGACTTATCAGTCCGATGTAGCGAATGAATTTGAGAGAGAAATAAAAAAAGTACAACTGTGTAGTTGATGATTGTAGTAAAAAAGTAAAATAATATATGAAAAATATAGCTTTTATATTTTAAATATATTATTGGAGTCGAATTGAATATAATGTTCAATTTCTTAAAGCTATTAATTAAGTTTTGATATATCAAATATTCAAAATATCAATCAAATTATCCTTCAACAACATGATAATTTGTTTAAATACTAATTTATAAACATAACAAAAAAAACTACATGAAGTTATGGTTAGTTAAAATGAATAGAAGAAGAGTCGAAAGAGGCTTTTTCATATTCTGTAAAAATGTTTGATGAAGACGAAGATACTTCTACCTCTTGGTCCCAACATTTATGGGCGCAACGTAGTAGAATTGACTCTTCGTCCTCTTGGTCCTGGGACAATCGAGTTGCTTATGTGTTACTTGATGAAGATGATTCTTCCTCAAATTTTACAATAAACTTGATGTTCATACCACCGACACGTTTGTAAGCCTTAAACATCTTCTGAAGGTTCTTTCCATTTGATAAGGTCAGGGTGTAATGTGCTTCAAGGTCGAGCTCATCAATCAGAACTTTCTCTTCCAAAAAAGTCATCTTTTTGTTGTATATTTTTTCATCTTCGTTGAAATCAAATCATACAATTCATCTTTCTTGATCTGTGTGTTGAAGGCAATGTAGAAATAAGTATTGGAATAGAACAAAATTACAGAAAAAATATTATCATTAAATATTTTTTTACAAAGATATACATTCAACATGATTATCATATCGTGTATATATATATATACATTTAAATAGCCTCACGCCTTACAGAAATCGAGGCCCATTATCAAATCAAAATGTATACACTAGGGGTCCTGCCATGTCAGGAATCTCTGTGGCCATCGTGTTATGTAGAATGTGAGGCCTTTGCCATGTCAGAAATCTTAATGAAACTTTTTCTCGTTTCTAAAAAGACATCATCTTCTAGTTCCATCAAAACTAGGATCACGCACTATGGAAAATATTGCTTCGTTTGCAATTTATGTACCATAATTATGTAATTTTGTTTTTTTAATATTGAAATTTATGTTATTTTTAATTTATGGTATTATATTAATTAAGTTTAAATATTAATTTATTTAAGTTATCCTTTAATAATATGATAATTAGTTATTTGGTTTGATGCAAAAATACTTAGGGAACCATCATAGTTTTATGAAATTTATTTAAATATTAATTTATAAACATAAAAAAAAACTACACTATGTTCTGATTAGTTGAAATAAATAGAAGAGGAGTTTGATTCTATTTATTCATAGTCTATAGAAATGTCTAATGTTAAGTTAAGTTCCTCAATTATTTGTTCTTTCTCCTGACGTTTACAGGCGTAACGTAGCAGAACAACTTCTTTATCCTCTCTGTTTTGTGATAACTGAGTTTCTTCTGTGTTAGTTGATGAAGACATTTCTTTCTCAAATGTTATATACAACTCAATGTTTATACCACCGACATGTGTATAAGACCTAAACATATTCTGAAGATCGCTTGTATTTGATAAGGTCAGCATGTAATGTGCTTCAAGGTCGGGCTCATGAACGAGAACTTTTTCTAGCAAAAAAAGTCATATATCGTGTTGTAGATATTTTAAGCTCCGTTGAAATCAAATCATATAACTCATCTTTATTGATCTTGACATTGAAAGAAGTGTAGAAATAAGTTCCAGAATGGAACACAATTGAAGAAAATCTTTCCATTAATTATTTTTTATGAAGTTATAGAGTCCTCACGTTTTACAAAACACTAGGGTAGTCACAGGTCAGGAATATTTATGGAAAACACTTTTTACAGAGCGCGAGGTCATTCATTATATAAAGTATCATCTTCTGGTGGCATTCTAAAATAAAACGTAATGTCTCTACTTATAAGGGGCTCATCTTCTAGTGGTATGACTTGGCATGAAATTTAGAGATCCATATGCCAATATTGGTTTTATAAGTTATGTCACCCGAAGAGGCTACCTTTTATAAGGATATCGCCTTTTGAGTTTCTCTTAAAGGTCATGGGTAAATATTTTACATTTCTTCCATCAAATATGACCTTATCGAGAAACTTCTTGTTTCATTAAAATTGTCTTTCACATGAACCTTCTTCAACACGAGTAACCTTGTCTTCCTGAGAAACTTATCATTTTTTAAAAGACATCCTCTTCTGGTGGAGTTATCATCTTCCATCAAACCGACCGTTAATATAAAAAAGTCATTAAAGGGTTTTGTTATTGTTGCAGTCGTGGGCATAATTTCCAAATTCCATTTTTATGTCTGATTCACTCTTCATCAAACCCGTTGATCTCATCAGCCTTCTTTAACACAAGTAACCTGACATTCTCGAGAAACTAATCGTTTCTAAAAGGACAACCTCTTCTGGTATCATCTTTTATGGTGACACTGATATGATAAATGAAACACATTCACTTAAGAACCTAAGGCTTTCCTCGTACATGGAAGATTTGAGAAACTCCTCGTTTCATTCAAAACTAGGATCAAGCCTAGTGGAAACATTGTTTCGTTTGCAATTTATGTACAATAATTATGTAATTGTATTTTCTAATATTGAAATTTATGTTATTTTAATTTTTGATATTATATTTATTGTTATGTTATTTTATTAAAATTTATGTTATTTTAATTGTGTGACTAGGATTTATTATGATGCGGGTTTAGTCGAACATAAATAAGAAACAGATAGTCGAAATTATGTACTACTTTTATAATTATCAAAATATATTCGTTAGTTTTCATTTTTTGAACCACTTTGCAAATAATTTTTACACCGCTTGGAATATCTTGTATGTGTCGATACTACCTCAATTGAAACATAAGTACCAATACTACGTCTCTAGTCTTATAAATAACTAAAATTTTTAGACTAACTTCCTGAACATGCCTATCAAGCCATGATAACTTATTCTTCATATAGAAAACCAAGATTTGGAACCATTTTGAACATGATTTTTACCCCGCTTACTATAATATCCCAAAATTTTGGTTAGTGGCCAAAATGTAAATTTTGAAAGATTAGTGGCCAAAGCATAAACTTGGGAAAACTTTAGAGGCAAAGTGTAATTTTTTTAAAATTATATTTTGGCCTTGTAAATGAATAGTTTACCCTCAAGAATGATATTTTCGTGGGTTTCAGATTTTTGATCTGGAATTTGTATTAAAAGATATAAAGCGATAAAGTTTGTGATAATTTCAAAAATCAGATCGAATCGGATTTTTGAGATATTTTGAAAGACGATAGAGGAAAGTTAATATTGTCATTTCGAGCTTTAATATGGAAGGATTTAATATGAATCATTGGATTTAAGATTAATTTTTCCATATTAAATCGAGATCGTTGGATTAAAATGGCTAGATTGTAATTTTTGGAAAATAACTAGGGCAAAGTTGGAAAATATGAATATATTTGTTCATATTTAACTTTTAATGAAGATATTGACATGTGACATGGTAATTATCATGGAATTATAAGGGTATATTTGTCATTTCATATTAAATGAGTTTTTAATTCATTTTAGTCCTTAAAATGACAAATGTCCTTAGATTTTTCATTAGAATTATGAAGAATTCTCTTCATCTTCATCCTCCAAGCCGTGACCTCCATAGGTAAAGGAGAAAAAAATTCTTTTTTATTTTTAAGCTAGTTTATTAGGTTTTTAGATGAAAGCATGAAATAGGAAATTAACCTACATGAAATTACTTATCTTTTGGTGTAATTTTTTCATGCTTTCATTGCTTAAATCCTTTGTTTCATGAATATGGTAGATGAAGGGGAGGTTGGATTTTCATGTTTTATGGATAGATTTTGATATTGTTGATGTTGTAGAATTATTTTCATGCTTGTTTGATGATTGGAAACACTTGAAATTGGTTATATAAGGTTAAGACATGTTAAGGTTTTATGAAGGAGATTGAAATTGGATTGAATTTGATAATGTATTGATTGTAAATGCATGGAAATGATGTTTAGAGGTTGAATTCATGCTTGAATCAAGTTAGAAATCATGTATAAGATACATAGAAGTATTCGACCATTGCAGGAAAAATAGGGTAAAATATGGAGAATTCTCTAAGTCTAGAAATGATGTATGATTTATTCTACATGCTTTAGAATGTTGATTGGACCAATTTGGATACTTGTAAAGGTTTGGGGTTATGGAAATTGTTTAAAAGTTTATATACTATGCTTGAATGTAATGTTAAAATGCTTGATTATATTATTTGAAGATTGAATGGAAGTTAAATGTCAATGGACCATTTTGAATAAATTGGAAATATTGAGATGAACTATAAAAATTCATTTTAATGGCTAGATTGTAGAAATTGAAGTGATTATATGAGTTATTAATTGATATGAGTATTGAGAGACTTGAAGCTATAATTTGAAGTGTTAAGGTCAGCATTGATGTTGTGAAATGGAACTAGTATCAGAATACTTTTTAGGAATTTATTTCCTATTGTAAACTTATGTTAGTAAGATACTAACATGTATTTTTGAAATGTTTTTATTTTGTTAAAAATGTTTGTATAGATCGTGATCGAGATCAAAGCAAGCTTTAAGTTAAGAAAAAGTGTAAAAGTGAGGCATTGATACTAAAGGTTTGCTAGTGATACATATAAAGTGAGTGGAATCTTACTTATATTATTATATGTATGTTATGAGGGAAACTTGTGATCAGTCAACCTCGTCTGTTTTTTAAATGAAAAATGATTTGAATCGTATTATGATATATTTTCATAATATTTTGCTAAATGATATTTGAATGGTTTTGGGTATGAACTGCCCAATGACCGATTTATGATAAATGTTATATATTAGTATCTATGGATACTTCTATTCAATGAAAGCTATATGATTTTGAATATAAAGCACATTGTATGTGCATTGAGAGTTGTTGGTATAATTAGCATGCTAAGAGGTGGAGTGTTTAGTGTTTATCAATTGATTTTGTTTGGTACATTTGTGTGATCTTGTCACTATATGTGCATTATGGGGTTCATAATGTTTTGACATTGTGAACTAACATTTTGATTATCTATACATGATTTTGTGTTCTACAGTACTTGTATATTGTATTAGTACATTCGTGTACTCCTGACACTAGATGTGTATTATGGGGTTCATGACATTTTGACATTATGAACTACCATCTCGATTTTTTATATAGTGATGATGTGTTTTACAATACCTATGTTCTTGTTTAGCAGTGGCAATACAATTACATATTACTCACACTCATCTGACTCATGTACCATGCATTCTCATTTATCATATATTGGACTATGGTTTATATGAAAAGTGAAAAGTACAAGTTTGATTTGTTCATTGAAAGTAAATCTTTCATTGAATACATAAAATGCCTTATATATAAGAAATGATTTTTTTAGAAATTATATGATAAAAGAATGACTTTAATAAGTCAATTTTATATGTTCATATATTTTTATATGGTAATTACAATACTTTGATTACTATGAAATCTTTATATATTGATTTTTTTTACATTTGTTTACATATGTCTCACTAAGTGTATACTTAGTGTGTGATAATTTTCACACACTGTTAAAAGAAAACAAGTTGAGTAAGAAGCTTAACTTGGCATTAACTATCGAGTACTACTACCGGTATCAGTAATGACATCCTACTGTTGTTTAGATTTTTTTAGTTGGCATGTATACATGTTAAGTGTTAGTAATACTTTTATATGATTAGATTTAATTGGGTCAGAAATACTTTGATATGTCTATGAAGTTTAAATGGTTTATAATGGTGTATATATGTGAATCTAGTAAGTGAAATGTTTATGAACATAGATTTTAGTTTTATATTTTTGATAAAGTTATATTTTAATAGCATAAAGATGACTTTCTATTTAGGCAGTTTCACTTAGAATATAATACAATATTGAACTGTCATATTGTTGCCTAAAATCGAATTTGAGTTAGATGCTAAAATATTATATTTTGATTTTACCCAATTAAATATTTTTCCTGATTGATGTTAAATTTGATGACTTTAAAAGAAACAAAATTTTACCAATTTTGAGTAAGAAATGTTTTATAAGTATTATGTGACGTCTCAGACTCGTCTTCGGTTACAAATACGAGAAATGTGTGTTACACTTACAATGTCTCGTATGTGTTGATATTATCCTGAAATTAAAGATAAGTTACAACACCATGCCTCTAATCTTATAAATTACGAAAATTTTCATATTATCTACCCGAAAAAAATCATGAAATATGCCTATCAAACCATTTTAGCATTTTCTTCATGCACAAAATAAGCTTTGAAACCATTTTCAATGCGATTTTTAACCCCTTAAAATATCTCGTATGTGTCGATATTGACCTTAACTAAAGATAAATTTCAATACTACGACTCTAATCTTATAAATTACGAAAATTTTAGACTAACTATCCAAAAATACCCCTTGAACGTGCCTATAAACAATTTTGATTTGGGCTGTAAAACCACATAACTCGTGTTCTGTATAACGCGAGGTATGTTAAATACCACAAGCGATTGTCGAACGTTTCAATATCTCAGAAACTCGTGTTACTCAGAACTTGAGGTTATTAATTGAAATATTAAATTATCTCTCTAAAAAGTGTATCCACGTTGGAGGAGACTCGCACCCTATACAATACGAGGTATTTACATGCTTTTTGTATAATACGATGTTGTCCTACGTGTTCAGTTTGGAGAGTATTTTTTTAATTAATCTTGTTTGGGGATATTGTTCCAAAAAAATGAATTTTTGGGGATTTTTAAACTAATAAAGGTATATTTTTTGGAATAGCATTTAAAATAGCGTTAGATTATGTGGTACAAGTAGATATCATTATAAGAAATAATTTTTTAGTGTTATTTTAATAAAAAATGGTATTATTTTAATAATTTAATCTAGTATCTGTACCTTTTCATATGTTTATACTTCTTTTTCGTTTAATTTTATTGATAACTATTTTAATGATTTAATTATTTTAACATTCTTCTATTTAAAGTTTTGATCTAATTTCTATTTTTCAAGTATAAAAATTAATATATTACTATTTTGAAAATACTTATATTTTAAAACTGACATACTATTTACTACTAAATTGAATAAATTTAAAATATGTTTGGTTTTTAAAATGTAAAATTAATTTTAAAATGTAAAATGTAATACCCTAATTTTGTCCTATAATAAAATAAGGAACAAAATCCAGGGACCATGCCTGTAATTGTGCCTTTTGTAAATTTGTAAGGCTTTAAAAGCCACACACAAAGCTGTAAACAGCCCCGGCTCCCCAGTTTATTTTTAAACAGAAAATTTGCTCTGCTCTTCACGTATTTTTCCCTTTTTTTTCATGCTCATTCTCTTTATGTTTTTTTACATTAATGTTATTTATTTATTGCATTTTTAAACAGAAAATTTGCTCTGCTCATTCTCTTCACGTAATTTTTATTTTATTGCACTTTAATCATTGTTATTTATTTATTTATTTATTTATTTCTAATATTCAATTCGATCTTGTGGTGACCCGATCCGAGGTAAGATCCACATTATTATGGTTTGAACTATGTTAAATATTAACTTATTTTATTTTTATATATTTGTTTACATTATTCGATTCGATCTTGTGGTGACCCGATCCGGGATAAGACCCATATTATTATGGTTCGGACTCTGTTAACTACTAATATTTATTTTATTGCACAAATTAACCCCTAACTTTTAAATTTATGCAATTTATTTTTGTTTTTTTTATTTTATTTTATTTATTTTCTAGCACTTTAAATTTCAGCATTTTATTTTTCTTCCATTTAATTATGTTGTATTTTATTTCAGTCCTTTGTTATTATTTCTAACATTTTATTTTTTATTTATTTGCATTTAAGCATATTAACCTACACTTCATTTTATTTAATCAATGTTTTACGATTATTCATTTTAGTCACTGTTTAGATTTCGTTTCTTATTTTATTAGGATTTGGATGTGATATTTGTAATTTATTCATTTTAGTTACATTTTAATTTTGGATTTAGTTATCTTTATTTTCTTGCATTTTAATCATTGTCATTTTATATTTATGTAATTAGATCCTTATTCTTTTAAATCTTTTAGAAATCAGTATTTTAAACCTTGACACTGTTAGTCTCGAACTTCAATTAGACTTTAAATATTGACATAATTAAATAGGTTAAATAGAACTTCCATTTTAGCTTAGATTTCAAACTAGTCTTTTAATTTAGGGAATAATTCGAGTTGGCCCTCGCGTAACGCTCGAGGGACAATTTCGGTTATTCGATTCAACAATTAATTACAATCAAATATGATTAATATTAGAGCCCACGTTCTTAGGCTTGAGCCCCTAGGTTCTTTAATTTTCATAATTTGACACCGTATGTTAGAAAAAGCCTTAATTTATTTTTAGTATAATTAGGATTAAATAAAATTTTGTTTGATTGCATCATTTTTAAAACTTAAGGCAATGTTCACTTATTAATGAGTTAATAGTATATCCTCTGCGATCGTGCTCAGGGGGTGACTACTGGTAATTCCTTAAATAAGTCGACATCCTTTTCAAAACTACATCATGTTTTCTAAAAACTAGGCAATGTTCGGTTATTAGACATAATAGCTGATCTCCCGCATTTATGCTCGGGGGCGAATGCTATCGATCTCGATAAACGAATACATTTTTCAACTTTGCATCCTTAATGATTTTTAAATTAAATAAAGATCGAACTCAAAATTTCCAATTTTAAATATAGGGTAACCAACTAGGTACCAATTTTTGGGCATTTCTGAGGGTGCTAATCCTTCCCCACGCGTAACTGACTCCCGAACCTGATTTCTGGATTTTCGCAGATCCCAAAACTCAGTATTTTGATAAAAATAAAATGTTTTATTAAAATCACCCTGTTTTTACGGTGTTCTAATCGCACCTTAAATGATTCGTGGCGATTCTTCATATTCGAAATGATTTTCAAAGAGAATACTCCCGAGTCGGTATTGGTCTTTCCCCGCCCGGGCGAAAAACGGTGTCGACAGCTTGGCGGCTCCGCTGGGGACTTTTGTTTTTAAAACAAATTGAGAGTCGAGCCACGAGTGGGTTACCCTATATTTATTATTTTGGAAATTATTAGTTCGATCTTATTTAATTTACGGTTCATTATGTTATTTCAAAAAAGAAAAAAATAGATTTCTTTCTGGTTAATGCTTACATTTTGTGAATATTTAGGATTGTTGCATATCATAGCTCTGAACCCAAGCTCTGACCCGATTTACCTATGTAGAGAGAAATGTCACACATCACGAGGAGCATTGGGCTTCATTGTGTGGATTTGACAAAGTATCTCTGGAAAGCACCCTAAGTTGTCTATCCGGATACTGAATCCGAGGTACGCTTTTAGTGGTGTGATCCCCTGAGCCGAACTCGATTCGCAAGTCTGTAATGGGCCAAAATCGGGGGCAACCTTAGCAGGTTGTAAAATGGCTTGGGAACCCTTTGCTAGAACCCAGCCTCATATAGAGAATTTAATAAGCCTACCCCACTACATCCATGTGGATAGCCTAGGAGAACTAGAACGCATGCAGTTAGGATTAATAATTTTCTTTGTATACTTTTTTTCAGCCTCAACTTTGAGTCATATTTATTTATTTTTGCTAAGATTATGGACTACTTTTTTTTAAACTAACTTGATTCTTGTTGTCTTGTTTCTACTAACATTGATTTCCTTTTGTATGCTCTTATTGTATTTTTGCATGTATCATTGTTATATCACATAATTTCATAAACGATATTGATTCCCAGATTACCTAGTTATTATAAAAAGAACTTAAGGCAGCAATGTCTTCCGATGGGACTGAGAATGCAATTTGTGTTCAGACTTGGTTCGAATACGGGCAGATGCGGTTCGAGGACACTCTATCACTACTGAAGAATCAATTTTGTCATAGAAGGTAATTATCCGAGCTCTACAGCACGCTCAGAGACTGAAAGAGCAAAGAGATGAGGCTAACCAGAAATTGGCGCAGAGGCGAGCATAGATTGAGCAGCTTGAAGCATATCTGCTTAGATTGGATGAGATTTTTCAGAACCTTTACAACATCAATGGGTTCCATCTTCAAGAAGAAAATGAGATGTTAAAGAAGAGGATAACAGAGCTAGAATGAGCATTGTTGATCCGCTCATCTGCACGATAGATAGCCAGGCGGGAAAATGAAGCCTTAAAAGCCAAGATTGTTGAGCTAGGAGTTACAGTACAAAGATGCCATCAGTGAATTCAACAGTCAGAGGAGAGCCAACCATTGACTAATCCAGAACTTAGAACCGCACTATGGCAAGCTCAGGAAGCTATTCTGAGGCAGGATGTAGCAATGGAGAGAGTAGTGAATCAGGCCTGTGGTGTTGCTCGAATTATCTGAAGAAGCGGCAATCTTAAGAGTTTTTCGTGATCCCAGAATCAGAGGAAGAATGACGCATCATGGGATTGATGATAGAGTTCGAGAGATTAGCGAATAGGGGAAGATTCTCTATTTAGCTTCCATGTTGATGTACTCTCTTTGCCTAAGTGCTTAGACGTTGTGTGTTGTTGAGTACTTTTTGTATAAACTAAGTTATTTTGAAATCAATATCGGGTTGCATTTGCATATGCATCTTTGCATTTGCATGTGCATTTTTTGTATCTTTGCATTATCATATATACATTGTACATTGCATGGTATATATTGCATCTCAACATGCATTAATCACGGATTCGGGGAATAGCTTGCGAAGAGTCTTGTGATAAAAGTTTTGGGGTAAGATGAAGTCACCATATTCGTACTTTAAAAGGATTGAGAGTTATGAACGTAATGTTAGCACCGTCTGAAGTTGAAAGAACATCATCGAGATCCGTGGGGCACGGAGATGCATGGCCCAGATTTTTTGGACCCAGGGGTATTGACCTTTAACTCGTAATGAGACATTATGGGGCCAGTTACCAAGAAGTTCTTCCACTCACCGTGAAACCTTGTTGCACTGGCCTTGTCTTATTTGAACGTGCTTTTGTTCTTTCCTTAGTATATATTTTGTTAATTGGGCTTATGTCATCTTCTAAGGTTATGAGCAATAAATCAAGTTTTAATCTTGTAATTCTTTGAATATCGAATGGATTAAAGGTTCTTTTACTACTTTATTAATTATAGATCTTTGAGAAGGGGCAAGATTAGACCTTCAATACCCCTTCCCAGACAGAAATGACCTTTCAATAACATTACCTTTTTCAGAATAATGACTTTAAAGTCACACCTTTCCCTTCCTAGACATAGAACCAATATTCGTTTCTTAACCTCAATAAATTCTGAGGGCATGACGAGGACCTTTTCTGCAAGAAAGATAAGATGGAGTGTTGCAGATCAAGTTGTTGCGAGAGAATTTGAATAATTGGGGCATATTGGGGGCAAATAGAAGAAGAAGAAGAAGAAGAAATAAATGAAATCATTGAAATAATTCTATCATGCATTAATTACATTGTTTTCATGTAAATAAGGTTAATCCTGAATACTCGTCCCCCTGGGGATACCTCTTTTACAAAGTCTTTCGTGTATGAGATGATGAACGGCTTTGTTTCATTTATCCTTTTATATATATATACCAATTGTTGTCCCATTTTGAGCCTACAATATTTTTTCTTCAGATTCAACCCTAACCAAGGATCACCCTCCACATTAGGGGCAAAAGTGAATGATATATGCTCGCATGAGTGAAGAGCATCAATCCAGATTTTGCTACAGAAGCAAGTCATGATGAAATAAAGTGAGGAATACCAAAATACCGCGAGGTAGACCAAATACGAAGCGCTCATTGTGTTGACGACACTGAGATAAAGAAGAAAATATATAAAAAAGGAAAGAAAAAAAAGATAGAAAAAAAAGAAAAGAAAGAAAAAAAGAAAAGAAAAAGAAAAAAAAAGAAAGAGAGATAGAGAGAAATAAAGAAATAAAGAAAGAAGAAAGAAAATCGATCAATCACTCCAAGACGAGCGGTTCAAAGATATAGAACCAATTCGCCAGAAGATCATGAAACACCAAAGGAAAATAAAGAGAGAATAAAAGATGTACGCGAGAAGATTCAAGTCGAGCAAGACAAGATTGAAGACAACATAACGAATTGATCATTGGTTCAATAACCCTTAAACACTTGTTTGGGCCTATTTATCATTTTCTTTCATAACCATGAGCCATAGCTTACGTTACGTGCCTGAAAAGTCCCTTCTAATCATACATGGATTTCTAAGTGGAGAGACTATCTTCAGATTTCATTCCGGCCCTCAGGGTTAATGTTATTTGCAAAAAATAGTTTTCTAAAATTTTTAATACATGATAGAAAAATTAATAAAATGAGGGTTCAAGACGTAAATTTTAAGATAACGTCTAGAAACCAAAGGAGAATTCGAGTTGAAAACCTGAAAAGGTAGCTCGAACACGAAGATTTTTATAAAGCATTACACAACCCAAAGACGCTCGCGGGGCTGAGAACCAATGAACATTTCCAGAAGAGAAGCATGACGATTGTTTCATCAGATCAATGAACGCCATAATCAAGAACGCAAGAAGTCAACCTGAAACACATTACCTCCCCAGATTAACCCGAAACAGATGTCCTTCCCAAGTCAGCCTAAGCCTTATAATATCATTAATCTTTACACTTTTCAAATGTAAATAATTTTCGAATGATTAAAAGAAAATTTGATTGATTTGATATTCGATGAACTCTTGTTTTACAATTTGTTTTGATTGTGATCCAGAAGAAAATGACAATATTTTTGAATTTTATTCAATATTTTCACATTTCTAAAACAAAAGAAAGAAGAAAAACATTTTCAAACAAGACAATCTCAAGTGAAAAAGGTCCTTGAAGCTGATGAGGCTCATTCTGCCTCTATCGAAAAAAAACAAACAATGAAACATTTCTTGAAAGAATATAGTCTGAAAGATCACAAGGACTAGAGGGCGAAACTTCTAACACCTCATTGTGACATTATCAGAAGCAGATGATCGCCTTAGTTGAAGATGACACATATCCCAGCTCATAGAAAAATGAAAGACAATTATGATCACTTCTGAAGTGTCCATCTGGTTGTGGCATCGTGAAGAGAAGCCCTCAAGTTATTCGTTAAAACTACTAGTTAGCGATACAAGAGCAAGAACCTTTAAAATGGAGATTTTGGCACAAATAGAGCTATGAGTACCCGCATTGGGGCATTATCTAAACAATATGCCGTTAAGATCACAAGATTCAAACCAAACAGACGTGGTGAATGATCCCTGTCGCTTGGATTGTCAGGGTTGAAAGATGAACACAAGCAGAGCTTACCCAGAGAAATGAATCATTCATGCTACAGTTAGCCAAGAACTCTAGAGAAGCGATTCTGATTGAAAGGTCAAATCAAAGATGTGTAAGGTGCCCAGTCATCAATCTGATCACAACGAGAATCCAAAGGAGGAAACACTTTTTCTAGAATCATGTTGAAGAAGCAAGATAAAAGATAGAAGATGAGAGAGACATGATTGTTCAAGAGGATTAGTTTGACCACGCTGATGTTAGGGGCAAACTTCATACAAGAGTGAAAGAATACCGAGATCTCCATTTTGAAGTCAAAAGATTATTACTGATAGATATTTCTGTATATAAGAAAGTCATGCATTACATGTTGCATTCATATTGCATGCATCAAAGCATATTTTTACAGATTTTCCAAGAAAAGAAGAGAAGAAAAAAGACAGGATTCAAGCCTTGAATGAAGGGATTATATTGACAGAACCTCAAGGAGCCCAATCCAAGAAGAATCATTACTTTGATATGGGGCATGTTACCCAAACAACATGATATTTTCAAATTAGATTTTAGAAACTAAGCCTTCGGGGGTTTCTTGATTTGTAAGTCCTTCAGGCCATCCATAAGACCTTCGGTGCAGGATGTTTTTAAATTAGATTTTAGAAACTAAGCCTTCGGGGTTTCTTGATTTGTAAGTCCTTCGGGCCATCCATAAGACCTTCAGTGCAGGATGTTTTCAAATGAGATTTTAGAAACTAAGCCTTCGGGGGTTTCTTGATTTGTAAGTCCTTCGGGCCATCCATAAGACCTCCATTGCAGGATATTTTCAAATGAGTTTTTAGAAACTAAGCATGATTTTCAGGGATTTCTTGACGATTATGCAAAAAGAAAAAAAAAGAATTTCATCTCACTTGAGACAATTTTTACTCAAAACAAGTTTTGTCTCTTTTGAGACAATTTTCCTCAAAACAAATTTCATCTCGTTTTATCTAGCTTGAGACAGTTTCTTTTGAAAAAAAAAATCTTTGAATATATTTCTCTTGAAAAAAATTTTGTCTCCCTTGAGACAGTTTCTCTTGAAACATAAAATCTTTGAGGTTGTTTCCCTTTAAACGAGTTTTGTATCTCTTGAGACAGTTTTCCTTGAAACACTGATCTTTGAGATCGTTTCCCTTTAACTGAATTTTGTCTCCCTATAGACAATTCCTCTTGAAACATAAAATCTTTGAGGTCGTTTCCCTTTAAACGTGTTTTGTCTCTCTTGAGACAGTTTTCCTTGAAACACTGATCTTTGAGATCGTTTCCCTTGAACTGGATTTTGTCTCCCTATAGACAATTCCTCTTGAAACACAAAACCCTTGATTGTGTTTTCCTTTGAAACAATAAATTTTATTTCACTTGAGATGGTTTTTCTAAAAACCAACTTCGTCGCTTGAGACAATTTTGCCTCGAAATAAAATTTATCTCACTCGAGAGAGCTTCTCTTAAAATTGGTTTCTTATTCATTTTCATCCAGATGTTGAATATTTGACAAGAATTCCACAGTTAACAGAGGTTTCATTTCACAATTCCATGTTGAAGAAGAAAATTTCAGCAAAGAATCAATTCACGTCTTCATTTTTGAAAGAAATGAGTTTCAGCAAAATTCGAGGACCTTTGGGTCAATACCTTCGGGTACTTCCAACACAATTATTACTGACACACGATAATATTTTGCAGGTTTGAAAATCTTTAAAGAGAAGATAAATCGATCAACATTGCCAGTGGAGAGTTCATAATGAGAAGAACTCATCCAATGGGGGAGAAGAAGTTCATAATGAGAAGAACTTGTTCAACCTTGGCTCAACATTTCCAGTGGAGAGTTCATAATGAGAAGAACTCATCAAATAAGGGAGAAGAAGTTCATAATGAGAAGAACTTGTTCAACCTTGGCTCAACATTTCTAGTGGAGAGTTCATAATGAGAATAACTCATTCAATGAGGGAGAAGAAGTTCATAATGAGAAGAACTTGTTCAACTTTGGTTCAAGATTTTCAATGGAGAGTTCATAATGAGAAGAACTCGTCCAATGAGGGAGAAAAAGTTCATAATGAGAAGAGCTTGTTTCAACCTTAGCTCAACATTTCCAACGAAGAGTTCATAATGAGAAGAACTCGTCCAACGAAGGAGAAGAAGTTCATAATGAAAAGAGCTTGTTTCAACCTTAACTCAACATTTCCAACGAAGAGTTCATAATGAGAAGAACTTGTCCAACGAAGGAGAAGAAGTTCATAATGAAAAGAACTGTTCCTTCTGGCTCGTCTATCACAGAAGGAGGTAAATCAGCACCAACATTTCACTCGATTTCCATCACAGAAGGAGGTGGATCGACATTTGTTCGCTCAAATCCATCACAGAAGGAGTTGGATCAACATCAACTTTTTGCTCGTTTCTATCACAGAATGAGGTAGATCAACACCAACATTTCGCTCGAATCCATCGCAGAAGAAGTTGGATCAGCGTCAACTTTTAGCTCAATTCTATCACAGAAGGAGGTAGATCAGCACACACACCTTGTTTTGATTCCATCACAGAAGGAGATGGATCGATATTTTCATTCATCACATATGGAGTTGGATCAACATCAACTTTTTGCTTGATTATATCACAAAAGGAGGTAGATCAGCACCGACATCTCGTTCGATTCCATCGCAAAATGAGGTGGATTGACGTTTTCATTTCACTCATATCCATCGCATAAGGATTTGGATCAACATCAACATTTTGCTCAAATCTATCACAGAAGGAGGTAGATCAGCACTGACATTACGTTCAATTCCATCACAGAAGGAGGTGGATCAATATCGTCATTTTTGCTAGATTTCATCACAGAAGAAAGTAGATTGACATCCCCAGCGAAGAGTTCATAATGAGAAGAACTCAACCGATCAGAAGAAATTGGAGCTCCAGATCCGAAGCAAACATTGTAGCTAGACAAAATTAGGCCATTATTTATCTTTGCTAAATCATTGTTTACATAATAGACGAATAAAGAGGGACAGCTGTAATACCCTAATTTTGTCCTACAATAAAATAAGGAACAAAATCCAGGGACCATACTTGTAATTGTGCCTTTTGTAAATTTGTATGGCTTTAAAAGCCACACACAAAGCTGTAAACATCCCTAGCTCCCCAGTTTATTTTTAAACAGAAAATTTGCTCTGCTCTTCACGTATTTTTCCCTTTTTTCATGCTCATTCTCTTTATTTTTTTTACATTAATGCGTTAAGTTAGGGAGGGTGTTGGCCCGAGTCGTCGGTCGTCGGTTTAGGTTGGTTTGGATGGTGAGGTTGGGATTTCGTACAACGGTTTGGGATGTCGGTTTAGCGTGTCGATGAGTGTTGGAGGGTTGTTTTGAGTCTTTTCCTTTGGGGTTTGCTTAGATCTAGGTTGTTGTTAAACCGACCATCGTTCGGTCGGTTGGAGGAACGGCGGTTAGAGCAAAACTAAGGTCTTTTCAACCGGTTACAAAGAGAAGGAAAAAGGTGCCTCTTGGGGGCTGTTTTGCCTCGGTTGGGTGTACCCTTCGACAGCCCGTGTGAGGTCCGGTGTGAGGCGAGGGAGTGGGCTGCCATGGCCTGACAGTCGGTGGTGCCATAGGGCTCCAAACAGGGTTGTCGGTAGTGATGGTTTTGAAAGAAAAGGGTAGTCACATAGAGAAGAAAGGAAAATGGGTCTGTTTGGTATTTTTGGGCAAACCACATATAACCTCCCTGTACTTTAGTCCTTTGCACTTTAGTCACTTATGTTTTATTTATTTCGAATATTCATGCAAATTTTACTAACTTTTAATTTGGTCACTTTTTTGCTATGTTATTTATTTCTAACTACTAACTTTTATTTAATTGCATATTAACCACTAACTTTTATTTTATTGCACTTTAATCATTGTTATTTATTTATTTATTTATTTCTAATATTCAATTCGACCTTGTGGTGACCCGATCCGGGGTAAGATCCACATTATTATGGTTCGGACTATGTTAAATATTAACTTATTTTATTTTTATATATTTGTTTACATTATTCGATTCGACCTTGTGGTGACCCGATCCGGGGTAAAACCCACATTATTATGGTTCGGACTCTGCTAACTACTAATATTTATTTTATTACACAAACTAGCCCCTAACTTTTAAATTTATGTAATTTATTTCTGTTTTTTATTTTATTTTATTTATTTTCTAGCACTTTAAATTTCAGCATTTTATTTTTCTTCCATTTAATTATGTTGTATTTTATTTCAGTACTTTGTTATTATTTCTAACATTTTATTTTTTATTTATTTGCGTTTAAGCATATTAACCTACACTTCATTTTATTTAATCAATGTTTTATGATTATTCATTATAGCCACTGTTTAGATTTTGTTTCTTATTTTATTAGGATTTGGATGTGATATTTTCAATTTATTCATTTTAGTCACATTTTAATTTTGGATTTAGTTATCTTTATTTTCTTGCATTTTAATCATTGTCATTTTATATTTATGCAATTAGATCCTTATTCTTTTAAATCTTTCAGAACTCGGTATTTTAAACCTTGACCCTGTTAGTCTCGAACTTCAATTAGACTTTAAATATTGACATAATTAAATAGGTTAAATAGAACTTCCATTTTAGCTTAGATTTCAAACTAGTCTTTTAATTTAGGGAATAATTCGAGTTGGCCCTCGCGTAATGCTCAAGGGACCATTTCGGTTATTCAATTCAACAATTAATTAAAATCAAATATGATTAATATTAGAGCCCACGTTCTTAGGCTTGAGCCCCTAGGTTCTTTAATTTTCATAATTTGACACCGTAGGTTAGAAAAAACCTTAATTTATTTTTAGTATAATTAGGATTAAATAAAATTTTGTTTGATTGCATTGTTTTTAAAACTTAAGGCACTGTCACTTATTAATGAGTTAATAGTATATCCTCCGCGATCGTGCTCAGGGGGTGACTACTGGTAATTCCCTAAATAAGTCGACATCCTTTTCAAAACCACATCATGTTTTCTAAAAACGAGGCAATGTTCGGTTATTAGACATAATAGCTAATCTCCTGCATTTACGCTCGGGGGCGAATGCTATCGGTCTCGATAAACGAATACATTTTTCAACTTTGCATCCTTAATGATTTTTAAATTAAATAAAGATCGAACTCAAAATTTTCAATTTTAAATATAGGGTAACCAACTATGTACCAACTTTTGGGCGCTTGTGAGGGTGCTAATCCTTCCCCACGCGTAACTGACTCCCGAACCTGATTTTTGGATTTTCGCAGATCCCAAAACTCAGTATTTTGATAAAAATAAAATGTTTTATTAAAATCACCATGTTTTTACGGTGTTCCAATCGCACCTTAAATGATTGGTGGCGACTCCTCATATTCGAAATGATTTTCAAAGAGAATACTCCCGAGTCGATATTGATCTTTCCCCGCCTGGGCGAAAAACAGTGTCGACAAGGTTTGATCTAATTTCTATTTTTCAAGTATAAAAATTAATATATTACTATTTTGAAAATACTTATATTTTAAAACTGACATACTATTTACTACTAAATTGAATAAATTTAAAAGATGTTTGGTTTTTAAAATGTAAAATTAATTTTAAAAACAAAATTATAGAAGGTAAGATAATGAAATCATATTATAGAAAATATTGCAATTATATTATTTAGTTAATTTTAATAAAATATAAAATATTATATTTGATTTAAGAAATATAAAATTGTATCTTATTTATAATGTGATTATAATTTTTACAAATTAAATTTCAAAATCTTATAACAAAATCTAATATTATTAATATAAGATCATGTGACCTCGTCCACACCCAAAGACCTAAACCTACTAGTACAAGTTGTAAGAATTCTCCACGTGGAGGTCGTGCCGCTTTCCAAGGCCTAGTGCCGGTGTCCATTCGTCATGCTTTTAAGTTATTTGTATATAAACATTTGATTTAGAAACAATCATAATCTAATAACTACCCTTAAAATCTCATTATTATTAATGTGGCGTTTATGAAGCCTGCTTCGTTCACTCTGTTATTATTTGTATATATCAGCTGCGCCTTCCCCACCTTTTCTTCTCTCTGATCTTTCTATCTTTCTTCTCTTTCGTTTTGCATCATAATGGGGAATTGTCAGGCCATCGACGCCGCCGTGTTAGTGATTCAACCTCCTTGTGGGAAGATCGAGAGGATGTACTGGTGGGTTCCGGCGAGTGAAGTCATGAGAATGAATCCAGGTCATTATGTTTCGCTCATCATTCCGTTACCTGAATCCGATCAAGATGATGATAAGGCGCCGCGTTTCACTCGTGTCAAGCTTCTTCGTCCTCGTGATCCTCTCGCCCTCGGCCATGCTTATCGCCTCATCACTTCTCAAGGTCTTTTTTTTCACCGGACCCTGATTATTGCTTCGTGTTCTTATTCTTTTTTTTACTTGTTTTTGATTAAGAAACTGATTGCCTGTGCATTTTGCAGAGGTTATGGAGGTTCTCAAGGCGAAGAAATATGCGAAAACGAAGAGGCAACAACGCCGCCTGGAATCAAATGAAATGTCGGAGCATGAACAAGGGAACTTGCAGACGCGGGTGACGGAGCATGAAAGACGACGCCCGAGGACAGCGCCGGCGATGAGCTCGAAATCATGGCGGCCTTCATTGCAGAGCATCTCTGAGTCTGCAAGCTAATATTGTTTTGTTTGGGGTTATGTTTTGTAAAGATCAGACTGGGTTTGAGAGTGGTAATCAATAACAGTTTCATTATGAACCCCCCAAAAATATGGAGGAAAAAAAATAGAAATTCACTCATATGAATGAAGATGGTAACTTAGACTGGGTTTGAGAGTGCACTCTACCCTCCTTCAAGGTGTCCATTGGGGCCATTTACTTGCACTTAGGCTTATTTGTTCAACACAACAGATAAAGTTATGTATTAACTCCAGTCCAATTAGACAGTTGTTGTCGGTGGTCTAGGCTTGGGTGTCAATTGCCTAACCTCAAGCACTTAGCCCATTTGTATTCTTAGGATACAGATAATAATCTTATTTAAATCATTGTAATTTTTAATTCAACTCATATCATGCAATGGCTCAGCTGACCGATTAAAACAGGTCCATTCAGAAACCAATTAGAAGGCAGAAAGTGTTTAAAAAAAATCAAAAGGTAGTTAGTTGAAAAGGGTGTGTTGTAAATGGAGGGACCTTATACATTAAAGCAATGTGATAATTAATTTCTTCAAAGAAAACAAACCTTAGACTCGATCATCACGTTTCCAATCTCTGCAAATAACACATTCTAAAGCCTTTTTTTATATATATAATCAACCACATTTTCTTGACAACAATAAATCAAAAGTGTCATATAATAATATTTTCAGACACGATCTGTTAGTCAGATAATAGGATGAAGTGTTAATTCATTTAAATGTCTAGAACTTAAATTTTAATTTCAAGAATTTCACAACTTTAAACGACTAGACAAAGATTTAACCATGCTCATGACCAAATGTTAGAAATGCATCGAGCATAAATGCATAGTAAAAGGATCGTTATAAACACCTCCAGCCATTGCCTACACCTTATGTTGAAATCTGGGATTTGATTGTACCACTGCCATATACGTTGTTGAACCACCGTGAACCACCACGAACTGCCAAGTACTTCAAACTTGGCTGCACAAAGACTAGAACCGCTAAGGATCTTCTAAACACTCAAAACCTCACTAGATGGAATAGATTTCCAAATGCGCTCAAATGAAATGCTTTGCTTTGCAATGAATTGTGTTTGATACTTAGGGACCTTGGCTAGATGGGTTTTTATAGGGGTGGTTCCCCATCAAAAACCACCCAAAAGAACCCATTATACCTTACCTTTTGTGCACATCCATGCATAACTCCAAAAACTGGAGTGGGAACGTGCTATTGCATGGGCATAAACCAATCATTAAGGAGTAGTTAACAAAAACTACTCACATTGTTCACAATCAACTCTTTAAATATAGAATATGTTCGAAACTGATTATAAAAATAGAATATATCTTAACTTTTAGAATTATGATAATATAATTATCTAAGAGATGTAGTCCTTTTGATACCTTTGTTTGAATGATATGTTTTGTAAGGATATTGGGAGAGTTTTTAATACACTGATTTTTTTAAATATATTAAATCTTTGGTATACATGGAATTCCATGTATATACACTCTTTGTTATCTTTACGTTTATAGTAATTTATTCTTCTTTCATCCATAAAAGTAGTTTAGTAGACAGTGTTAAACCAAGCTAAATTTTAATTATTTTGTTTGATTTATTTCATGTTGGTCTACTTTGATTATTTTTTCATTTATAAATTTCTAATAAGTGGATTGTGTTAACAAAATTAAAGACATGTAAATACATAAAACAATGAAAAACAAACAAATGCAAATTAGTAGGAAACAAAGGAACACAAGGTTTGTATACAGAATTCTAAACAAGAAAAATGACACATTAGACCAAAGGAAATTCAAATCATAATGTTGAATTAACTTTTGATTTTGATATAACATGAATTTGTAAATGATTTAAGTTTTTAAAATTTGCATTTCACAATTTTATAAAGAATTTATCATAAACAGTTTTAAAGTGTGAAAAATGATCATTAATGTTCTTGAGTAATTTTTAAAAAAAAATTGCAAGTCTTGCTTCAAAGCTCAAAATACTTGTATTTTAGTCAAAACCCCTCCCAGTCTCGAGACTAGGGTGCTAGTCTTGATACCAAAAGCCCAGAAGGCTTCTCAGTTTCAAGACCATTGTCCCAGTATTGAGATCGGTGACTGAATATCGATACTTATTCAAATAGTATCAATACCAAGAGTTCAACGGTTATAAATTTGACCATTAGGATGCTCGGTCTTGATACCAACATCCCGGTATCGATACCAAATGTGCAGGTGAGCATTAAATGCTCAAAATTAATGATTCCAACAACTCCAAACGACTAGATTGATGTTAGAAGACATAAAAATGACCAAAATTCAAATGGAGAACAACAAGAAAATAAATTGGAAGGTCAAACCAACATCAATAGAGGTTTAGAGCAAAAATTGTCAAATTCATTTGTAACACATTTGTGAGCTACAATTGTTAAATTTATTCAAGTGTGATTTTGGTGAGTGCTTAATTTGTGCAAACATATTTGCCTTTATGAGGTTTTTTTTTGTTTGCTAAATTTGCAATTACTCTTAGGGAGAGTGTGTATTCAAGGTTTTGGGGTATAAACCTTGAAGTGTTTGTAAGGTTACACATTGTCTTTAAAGGTAAGCAAATCTAATGGATTTGATAAATCTTTAGTATGGATGCTAAGGTATTGGATGCAGACTTTATTTAAGAAAGTATAACCACTCTAAATCTGTCTGCAAAAAGTTTATTTTTTCGATTACTTCCACCAAATTCTTAAAAAGGTCAATTCAACCCCTCTTAGCTTTATTCGGTTGACCGATAAAGTTATCACATAATCTCTAAAGAAAACGGTGATTAATTTTTAATATTTATTTACAATTAAAAAATTTACGTTATGAAACAATTAAACAAAGACTTGGTCATCAATTAATGTCAATAATGAAGCTGACATATAGTTATATGAGAATGTGTTGTGCAAAAAGTTTATTTTTTCGATTACTTCCATTAAATTCTTAAAAAGTCAATTCAACCCTCTTAACGTTATTCGGTTGACCGATAAAGTTATCACATAATCTCTAAAGAAAACGGTGATTAATTTTTAATATTTATTTACAATTAAAAAATTTACGTTATGAAACAATTAAACAAAGACTTGGTCATCAATTAATGTCAATAATGAAGCTGACATTATAGTTATATGAGAATGTGTTGTGCAAAAAGTTTATTTTTTCGATTACTTCCATTAAATTCTTAAAAAAGTCAATTCAACCCCTCTTAACGTTATTCGGTTGACCGATAAAGTTATCACATAATCTCTAAAGAAAACGTTGATTAATTTTTAATATTTATTTACAATTAAAAAATTTACGTTATGAAACAATTAAACAAAGACTTGGTCATCAATTAATGTCAATAATGAAGCTGACATTATAGTTATATGAGAATGGGTTGTGGTCCTTGCATCCCTTCATCTTTGGAGACGAATATACAATGGTGAGAAGGTGAATTACGAAGGAGTCCAAGTGAGTTAGATAAAATAGGACTCTTGAATAATTGTCATCTCGTGTCGGATTTCCTTTCACCCTGGTCCATACAATAAGATACCACGTGTAGTGAGGGGAGTGAAGTGGCATGAAAAGGTTATAATGCGATTTGCATGCCGATTGGTTGAGTTGGCCTAAAACTGCACCGTTTCGTTTAAAGGGCCATTGTTGTAATCTTCACCCACATCAACATGCAAGAGATTAATATACCCTAAAATTGTAAGGTTGCGTTTTTACGTTCCACTTGATTTGTCCAAACTTTTTTTATTTAAATAGTTTAGAATGATTATAATATAATATTTATTTAAAAAATAAATTTTAACAACACAGTTATAGAATAACTACTTGAACTTTATAATACCTAAAGAGAACAAAATTATCTTTTCAGTATAAAAAAATTAATTTTAACCAATAAAACCACTTGTTGAATTAACCCGAAAAAGAACAAAATTATCTTTTTAGTATAAAAAATTACTTTTAACCAATAAAACCACTTATAAATTCGCCCAAAACTTTTTTCTTCCTGTATGTGTAAGGTTGCCATAAAACTTATTTATATCTGGGAGGAGATATTTAAGGAAGAGAGGAAAGCATCTTGGCATGTTGGGGGCGATGAGCAGTGAGAAACTGGCAATTGTGGCCGGGAACTGAGGGGACACAAGTCCTAGTCCCTTCACTCACCAAATCGGTGACTCCACAAACTTCTCTTCATTCATTGAATTTTTGCTTTAGAATTTGCATACAAATTGTGTAATGTCAATTAAGAGGAAAAACAAAAGAATGAAGAGACTGGATTGAAACGAGAGGAAATAATATTATAATCCGGTTTTTATTTGTTCACGGGTCGAATACAACAAGCTTAAAAAGGCCCCAAAGACAGTATATTTGTTTATGAACCAAAAACTGGTCATTAAACAGATTTTCCTCCTCTAGAGGATCTTTAAAAAGTTAAAGAGATAAAGAGGAAAAAAATATATACAGGCACACACGTGTCACCGTAACACGCACGGCGTAATATGTAGAAAGAACAGAAGATGAATGAAAAAGAAAAGAGGCATTTCCCGCCAAAAAAGCACACAGAAACACGTGTGTTCCACACATGCCAAATGCAGTGAACACACAATCCATTCAACCCTAAACTTGAACGTTTTTTATCCCTAAATCGGCCAACCCAAGTCTCTCTGCTTTCGGCCTAAGGGACCACGCCATCACACTAAAATAGTTATGCGACAAAACCCCCCACTCCCTAGGGAATCTGCACCCCCATTCCTACTAGCCTAATTATATACTAATAAATCTGCAAACTCTTCTTTTTTTGCCTTTTTCTTTACATGCACATATGCATATACTCTTGCATGTCAATTTACTCTCAAAACCCTGACCCTTCACCAAAATCATATATATATATATTTAGGTTTCTACACAACTTGGGCCACCATTTTTCTTTTCTTACTTGCAGTTTCTGTCGTCATCCACCGGCCGGAACCAGTTATTTAATTTTCTTCTTTTGTATGAAGGTGAAGAAGATGAGGAAGATGAGTCACTCGGCCTCATTCGGCCTCGGATCGTCACTCGAAGCTGTGGTAAGACCTTTGGTTGTTTCCTCCTGGCATTGTCTTCCACAAGCTCTTGCATTAACCTGTAGCAGCTTAGGATTTTCTCCTGCAAATTTTGGTTTTTTTCTTTTACCATATTGGAATTTTCCAGTAATTTCTCAGTTTGAACATTAGTTAATTGAACCTACCTTGCTTAGTCCATCACACCATGACCCCGCATGTTCGGGATTGAAAAGAGACAAGTTTGGGATTTGGTTGGCTGCATAAAGTATCGCCGCCGCAGCAATGCTTGACGGCCGATACTCTAGAAAGCTGGCCTCTGTTCACAGCATCAAAACAAATACGAATGTCAGGAAGCTCGTATACGATATCAACCGACGGAAATAGAATAGAATTGATCATGATAATAGTTCCTTTGATATTGGATAAAATAATATCCGAGGCCCTTGAAATCAAGAAGCCCAGAAAAGTAGCGGTTGGGTCGAGCTTGCATGCAAAGAAATCAATGAAACTGAATGGCGTTACTGATCGCAGTCTCCAATCCAGAACCGTCAGCACAAGCAGCTCCATTCTCTGAATTGTTTTTGGTTCAAAAATGTATTTCGCTCCCTCTACCTGCATAGATGCAGCATTTTGTGGGAATTACAATAATTTCTATTCAGTCAAAATAAAAGTTTCCAGAAATTGTTAAAAGTTTACTGAAAATTTTGTTGTTGACGGAAGAAGCATTGTTATTATACCTGAAGATCTACAAGAGATGGAACAAGAGGTTCCTCCATCTTCGCCGCTAACGACAAGCAAGCAATCGACAAAAGTTGCAATGGCCACCCACTATTTTCCTGAATAGTAGTAAAAAATATTACTTCTTTAAAAAGAAACAATGAATATATTTATATCAAGTTACTGATCATAAAACTTAAATGCATGTTTTTAATTAATTACTGAGTTGCTCGTGTCCTTTTCAGAATTTCGTTGTTGAAACTTCATAAATAAAAACCCACTGTCGTTGAAAAGACAAATGATTGCATCAAAAGAGAAAAATTAATGATTCCGTTTCCGTTATCCACCTAATAAATCCTTTACTGAAGTTAAAAGTGGCGGAAAGAAGAGCTCACCGGCAAGCGGCGGGAATACAAAAACCGATCCAAATAGTTAACGGAAAGATAGGCCGTCAAAGGCTGCAAATTGTAGTATGCTTGCACCTGCAAACAAACAAAAAGGGATCATCAGCGTTACTTGAATGGAAGAGAAAAAAAAAAGTAAAATGAAATCGAAACAGTTGAAAGCAACAGCCGGCCTATCAATTATTCATCACCGTCCATCAATCGGCTTCAACGTGCATTTTAGTAGAACTTTGAAATTTTTGAACTAACGTGCGCCAGTGGTACTATTGTAATAACGATGAACAGAGATTGTTTGCACAGTATTAGTTAACAGTCTACCTTTAGAATCCATGCAACAGATTCCTCTCGAGCCGACGCGTCAAGAGATCGACACTGAAACCGGGCCAAGTAATCGAATCCGGGGACGAAGTCCGTTTCGTCTTCGATGAAGCCATCGATGGAGGATTCCTCGATTGAATTCGCCGGAGACTCCAGCTCCGACGAAAATGCCGGCGACTCGCCAGATAACACCTCGTCCGAATCCTCGGCGCAGAGCAAGTCTGTGAAGCGATCGGAACATGATAACGACATATCGATAGCGGTTTCAACGACGGCAATTGTGGCCGTTGATTCCTCCTCATTATCTCTCCATACCCGCCAGTAGATCGAGTAATCTCGATGTCGAAACAGAGCTACGGAGATGTTCTTCTACAATGGGTCGGCGTTTGTGTGAATGAGGGAGGGATATAGATGAAAAGGGGAGAGAGAGAGAGAGAGAGAGAGAGAGAGAGAGACAAACGGTTTGGGGTTTTGAAGCGATGATGTAGTTTTTGAAAGTTGGGGGATGGGGAGCTTGGGATATAAAAATCTGAGGGATTCTTTAAGGGGAGGGTGGTAAAAAAAATTTCGGGGTTGATTGAGGGGCAAGATTTTCCCGGGAAACGGGATTCCATTTTGGAGGGTACTCACAAAGTTTTGTTTGTTGAAGAATTTAAGAGACAGAGAGTCATTGTTATTAGGGTAAAGTACATCCAAGATCACTTAAGTATGGATTTGATAACAAACAGGTCACTTATTTAAAATATTATTACAAATAGGTCATCACATAGTTAATATTGAAATGAACTTATAATGTGGTATGATATAATAACATATTTAGTCCCAAAATTTATACATCCTATAATTTTATCTTAAAATAAAACAACTCAATAAGTGTAATTATTTATATTTAAAATTCTATAAAATTAATTTTTTTACGATAAAATCAAATCAAATAAGCTATCAAAGCAGTTGATGAACAACTATACTTTATCATATAGCAGCAGCATGTAATTGTTGAATTATTTGCATAACCATAAAAATAATAGGAAAATAATATAGCATGTAAATATTAATTTTTTTTTATTAATCTAGGGTAAATATAAGGTTGTATCTGTTTAAAGATAACTCTCTATAATTTGATATTTAACTTTTGGTTCGTGCAACTTTTAAATTTTTAAATATGAATAAGTAAATTTATTGGATTATTTCAATTAAAGCCAAATTTATAAATTGTGTAAATATTTATGATTAAAATTATTATTATATTAGATAACATCATTAATCTACATAATATTTAATAATGAAATGAATTATTTAAAATAATATTTTAATTGAATGATTTGTTTATAACTTTTAAAAAGTAACATATTTGTTAATAAACTCATAATTAAATGACGTTGAATGTAGTTTATTTTTATAATTAGGCTTAATATAAAAATATGTCCTCAAACTATATCCTAAGTTGACTTTAGCTGTCTAAAGAATTTTTCGTTAAAAATAAATGTATAATTTTGGGTGTCCAGTCATACCCTAATCAAAAATTGAAAGCGACTATTCGAACCCTTTTAATTTTAAAAGAAAACATCAAATTAATCTATACGAGCTTTTTTTAAGTCACATTTAATTAAAAATTAAATTTATTTTTAAGATATCGTTTCGAAAAAAGGCATCGTTATTTATTGTTGAACTTTTAAATTATTCTCTTTAATAAACTCATTAAAAGATGTATGCTGTAACAGTATGGTTGTGTTCAGCTGGGCTGGGTGATGTGGCTTTACCTTTTTGTTTGGCTCGGCTTAACACCTCTCCTTGTAACGTCTATAGTCTTTAACTTCTTGGCTTGTAATAGGATTGTCAAAACAGGACTTCACAAATTGAATAAAGAATTAATTGTGGAGTGAATTGAATTGGTTAAATTTAAAATTAGTAGTTGAGTAAATTAAATTAAGTACGGAACAAGACAAACAATTATATAAATGATTAAAAATTAGTAAAACAAACAATAATCTAGTAAATTAAATTGTATTTATTTATAAGATTTTTATTTTATTTATTGTATCCCACCAAAAATCTTGTGCATGCACTATTTTCGCATCTCACGACTTCTGAAAGACTAAATATTTGTAATCTTCCTGCACCCAGGGACAGATCATGTTATAGGTGGAAGGGGGCAATGCCCCAAAATTTTGATGAATCAATAGTCACTAGTAACTTAAAATTATTGTAATTAAGTTTTTATCCTAACCAAAAATTTTTGGTATAATTTTCTAGGCTAGTGTTGGTTTTAAAATTAATAAAATTAAGTATTAATCTTAAATTTGTCTAATTTAATTATATTTTAAGACCTTTGAATTTTAAAATTGACGAAATTAAATCTTTAGTCTCTTAATTTTATGGTTTAATTATTTTTAGAACCCTGTTTATTTTAAAGTTATACAATTTGTCCCCTCATAGTGTGATCCTATTTCCTTTTGACAGATCTACATGACCTATTAGAATTAATCTACCGGACCACCTCCACCTCATCGTATCCACTAAGCATGCTAGTTATGAGTAGTTATTATGACCCTACGACTAACACATACATTAAAGATCAACTATAAAATTTCTCGATCATGTTTGAGAGACGAAATGCAACCTTAATGAAATCGTCTCACGTTTATTCTCCTCTACTTTACCTCCCCAAGTATACAAAGTTTATCAACACTCATAAACGATCGATTATTCTTCGTATATGACTCTTCGTTTAAACTATAAGGGATAAATCACCGATCGGTCACAACTCATTTAGTACTATCAATATAATTATTATTAAATGATTATTCAACCAATTAATTTAAAATTCAATTATTTTAACTACCGATTAAATACGTATAGAATTGATATGTTAAAAAATAACCCCATAACAATCCTAGAAATTGGTACTTTGAGTTTGCAGGGGCAATGCAGTGCAAACCAGCAAATGTGGGAGCAATGTTGCACTTCATTTTTTCCTATTCTACAAACCACTTGATAGCCCCGTTTTTGCTTTTGGCGCTTCTTTTTAGTACAAATTCCAGTGATGATCATATTATGGGATTTACATCACAACAAGTTTAGATAGAAAATCTACACCTAATGTCTATACATAATAAAATTTTAGATAAACTACTTGTTTTGTATTATATCTATTTGTACGCTTTTTTTGATAATTTAATTATTTAAAAAATATTTAATATTTTATTTTATTTTTATTTTGATACCCGGCCGTTAAATTTAACCATGAACTAAATAAAAACTATGATATAATAAGGTATAATAATAGTTTTAACCCCTAAAACTTACACATTTTATCATATTAATCCTAATTCTATCAAATTGATCATCATTTGAAATTACAATAATTTATTATTAACTTAAAAATAGTTTTTAAATATTTAAGATGTATTAAATTATTTCGAAATAAAACCAAATTAATAAGACATGTAAATTTTGAGACTGAGATTATTGTTATACTATATCATATCACTATTTTTATTAAGTAGATTATCAAATTTAACAGGAGTGTCAAAATAAATAAAATTGAGCAAAACAAAACCACGGATATAAGCAAAGTATTAAACAAATAATTAATCCTAAAATTTAAAAATAAGATATTTAAAACTTTATCATTAAATCAATATCTAATGTACACGATTTAAAAAAGGACAAGAAAGATATCTGCAATGAAAATGATAGCGAATCTAATTTTAGGCATTTGAATGATTAAGGGGCCAGTGGCACTGATTCAAAAGTGAAAATATGTTACAATTTCCATATGGCAATGACAATAACGTTGAGATCTCTTCTTTGGTATAATTATTACTGAATCCAGTTATAATATACTATACATTTCTTTGGTGGCTTCATGTGCATATGTGCAGTATGAAGAAGAACCACCCCACCATTCAAGTCATCAGAACTCAAAAGACGATAACAATTCTCAACTTTATAGGGCTCTCGTTACATTCTCCCTATATTGTCCCCAATCATTACTTTTATTTCATTTTAGTCTATTAAAAAATTATGAATAATGTTGACGTATAACATAAGATAATGACACATCATCATTGAAATAAAAATAAAAATATTGCATCGATAATTCTGTTAAATTTTTAACGACGAGTGATTAAAATAAAACTAAAATATATAGTTAGGTATAGTTATATATGCGAAGGGAACGAAAAGGATAATTAGGTTTCTTAGATTCTGTAAAATGGGCCATGCAAACAAAATAATTGGGGATTAGTTTATGTCTCTTCTCACAAACCTGAATTATTTGAACATTGAACAATGGAAACTTGTCATGATTGCATGCTTTGGTTAAATGTTTTTGCATTAAATTCTATGCAACTCATATTCACATTTTTATCACATAAATGTTCTAATTTCGCTGACAAGAAAGTCAAACTCGTTGAAATATTGTACTTATTAGAATAAATATAATCTTTTAGGGATGTGAATAAATATATTTGGAAACTGTTGAAATTTTCTTCTTCACTGGGGTCGATTGATTTGGACTCTCGATGCGTCACAGTAAATAGCTTACGTACGTTATGAAGAAAAAACCATATGTATTATTTGCCGAGTATGACGTAAGGCTTAGGTAATTATTATGTCTTTATGTTTTAGTTTCATTCTGTTCTTAAAAAAATCATCACTCAAAAATGAATTTCAGCCAAGTAAATTAGTTTAATTGTTTTAAGATTTATACGTAGTTTATTAAAAATAATAAATTAAATATGAAATCATATTTAAACGTATATTAAAACCTTGAGTCTTTTAATTTTAATATTCTTAGAGGATATATTTTATCTTGCCGTAAAATTCTCTGTTGAAATATAGTTAAAATAGAATTTAAATTTTATTTTTACGATATTTTAATATTCAATGGTGAATCAGTTAAAGATCCAGGACGGACATATGTCTATCCTGAAATTTGAATTTTCTTCAAATAATTACATATTTTAATTAGATGTGCTTACTCTAAAATTTAAGTTGTGCTCACCCTATATAAAAGTTTTATATGATTAATATATATGTGTATCCACCTCCATCCCGAAAAATGCTTTTGGATCCATCATTGTTAAATCTATGATATATCTAACATAATTTCATATTATACTTTATAATAAAATTTTATATTATATATATGTCTCCACAGGAATGAGTTTTAATATAACATTATTTACATTAAATATGTTTTCATGTACACCTTAAGTGAATTCCTACTTCGGACTATATATCTATCATAATTACGTGTTGACTCAATGAATTAACACTCATCCATATACATATAGTGGGAGCATAGTGTGTGTTTATGATAGACACAATGACACCTACTCCTATTCCCGAAATAATGAAGAAAAAACAAAATAGAAAACAATAGGCTAAGGAAAAATCCAGACCATGTCAAGATGACAGAAAAGGTTGCTAATCTGCTTCCTGTTTAAATTTATTATTATTATTTTGGATCAATGTTTAATTCTTTTTATTTAGAAATACCCGATTCATGCACCTTACTATAACGCAAATAATGCCATGGAAATTAGAGCTTCGGATGCTCACAATTTTGCTATTTGTTCACAACCCGATTTAAAATAAATTGATATTTAATAGATGGTTAGGTAGAATTTGAATATAGAAGTGATGGAAAATTCAACATATGGGCTATTTATTATCTCTGTTCTGATAGTACATATATGCTAGTTGGTGCATTAATTTAGCTTTATTGACAAGACAATGTAAAGGGCCATTGTTTTTATTTTTTGACCAAATTTATTTTATGGGTTGATGTTATATTTATGATTTTTGTTTATAATATTATTTTAACGATTTAATTATATATTTTTATAAAACTTATTGTATATTTTGTTAATTAAATTAAACATTTTGTTTTAGAATAAGATGACATGATTCATATATTATAATAAAAACCAAAGACTGTGACCGAGTGTTACACAAGCGGTTAATATTTAGGAATTTAAGCTTGCAAGATCAAGTTTGAATTTTAGTACCATAATTTTTTGTGGAGAATCTATAAATTCATATATAAATCCTAATTGGATATTAGATATATCTTAGTCTTTGATTGAGAGAGTCACCCTGACCTAAACAAACTTTATTGTATAAAAAAATAAAAAACAAAGATTAGGGGAAAGGGGATATAATATGAGAGAAGGCAAATTATAGGACTTAGGATTCTGGTATCTGTTCCTATCCAATACTATTTCAGCACACTCAAAAATAATATTCATATAGGACCCCATGGAACTGCCTTTGGGACTTTGGTCGGTCCAATTGGGATGTTGAAGCGATCTAACCACATTGAATTACAGTTTTGAATTTCTGTTCTCAACCCCTTTTGTGTTATTTACTCTTTTTAAACAAAAAAATTCAAACTGCAAATAATTATATCTTTTGTGTAATTTACCCTTAAAAAATTAAATTATTCAAATATATTACTTGCAAGTTATATTTATTCGTACTTTAAAAAATTTAATATGTTGAGTGGAACAAGTTTATTTAGTCGGTTGTTAATTCACCTCTTTTAATTTGGACGAAGAGTTATAGTCGATGTAAAAATAATTGTTATTTAGTGTCTCTTAATGAGAGAGATCGTCGTAGAAAGCAAAAGTCTATATAGACGTGAACTGGAATGAAGTAGAGATTCCCTCTCTTAATCGTGATTGAAAAGTATCTATAATGATTTTTTGATTACTCGTAGATTGACGTATCAGGTAGATTAAATCATAAGAGCTTGAATTGTCTAATGAGTCACATAAATCTCTAAAAATATTCTAGAGGTATTGTTCATGCGCTACAACTTATTTAGGACCTATGTCCGGAAGATATGGAATCTTTAAAAATTTTAGTGGAAAAAAACTATCTTTACGTAAGTCTTAAGGGCGGAAACTGATTGTTTTGGAAGAAGTTCCATAGGGTAGAACAAAATTCAAATGAATATTATTTTTAATTAAGCCATGATTACCTTAGGCTCTTCTTTATCCGCCTATAAAGTTTGGTAGCTTCCATTGCTTGAATTAAACAAATCTGATTTGTAGAACACAACAACAACAATAATAATGTATCTGTCTTCTTTTCAAAGTGGCTAAATAATTTATGATCTTCAATGTAATCTTCTTCCGATTCAAAATAAGATGTGAATATTTGGGGACATAACCAAGATCATAGTCCTGTACCTCAGTTATGCATAAATAATAATAATTCAGCTTACTTTGTTCACTTGTACCTAAATGTTCTTTTTCCTAAGAAGAGTTATTAATTTGAGAATGAAGTTAAGGTAGACAATTCGGCAAAATTAGCTCAGTAAGGTATATGAGTTTTTTATTTAGCCCAGGGCAAGCCAATATTTATTTTGGGATCTATAGTTTTTTCTACAGTGATACGGAACTCGTCACGTCGAGATGACAAATTTCAATAAAAATATTTTTTTATTTTAACTTTTTATCTCGATGTGATAGATTTTAATAAAAAAATTATACTTTATTCGAACTAGTCACCTCGGTATGACGAGTTCGAATAAAAAATATTTTTTTATTAAAACTCGCCACATCAACGTGACGAGTTTCAATAACACTGTAAAAAATACTGTAGATCACAAAATAAATTTTAACTTGTCCTAATGAGCTAAATAAAAAGCCCGTTATCTTTATTGGACTAAATAATCGGGGGAATTGACAAATCGGCTTGTCCATCATTAAAATTCCATCTTAGTAAATGTATTATTATTTAAATCTTGTGTTTTTCAATATCATTAATAATATATTCATCAATATGACAATACTATAACACAACCTCCTAAACTGAAATCGCAACAACCTTGTCGGACAAGGCAGGCATATATAAATTCTCAATAACAATACGTTTGGTTCACGGAATGTAAAATCATTGGTGAAATAAGATTACCGGCAGAAATAAGATTATTAGAAATATTATATTTTATGTTTGATTCGTTTAGCAGGAATGTAAGATTACAATGTTTGGTTAAAAGAATAAAAGATTATTGGAATGTATATTTTACCAAATTATCCTTATTATATATTTGTTTTTTAACAAGTTGAATTATACTATAATTTTACTATAATTAATTTATATATTTTCTTTAAAAATTTTAAATTCATAAAATTTATATAATTTTTTTAAAAAAATTGAAAAGATAAATAGGTTTAATGAAAGGGTAAAATTTTATTTTAACCCCTGAATTTCATATAAAATTCTAATTGTAGATTTTTTTTTGTAAATATAAAATAGTTTAAGTATAAATTTGTAATTTGACCTTTGAATAATTTTTTTTATTCAACTACATAAGAATGATATTTTTGAAAAAAAAAATTAAGGGCATTTTAGTCCAAAACACCAGTAATCTAACAATATCTAAGGGAATGGGTAATCACATTCCCGGTAATATACCCCAAAATATCACTGTTGAGAATAAAAGATTACCGGGGGCTGTGAACGTTTGCCAACCAAACGGGGGAATGAAATTCTATTCCCCTGATAATGTGAGATGACTTGAACCAAACACGTCCTATAAATGTTTAAAAAACGCCCTATAAATGTTTAAAAAACGCCTTTCCTTTCTCTTTTTTATTAGCCATTTCTTTAATTTATACCAGATAGTTTTTTAATTATAAATAATATAAGATTTATTGATGAAATAATTTAAATTATTTAATATAAAAATAAATTATAAAATGGCTTTTCTAATTTAATATATTTAAGTTACAATATCATTATTTAAATCTATAAATTTATTTTAAAAAAAATTTGATATTACAACAACCTGTCAACCGCCCGATTGAGACCACTTGTCGGGCTGTCACACAAGACTTGGCAGAAGTTTCAAACATCTCATATTTAGAATTAAAGGAGCTATGTGAATCAGATTAAAAAGAAGAAGGAAAAAAAACATAAAATTCTAGGGCTTGATTAGAGGGTGTCATGTCTAGCTGGCTGTACTCGATTGAGCTCATATATCATATCAACTTTATACATTGGAACAGTTTATACAAAAAATGCCAACCTCGAGGGAACAATGGCCTGCCTCTTCCTATTCCATAACCCCACAGGCGAATTCCCAAACAAGAATAGTATGGGCACACTGAGAACTGGGATTAAGTGCTCGGGTCTACATAAACAGCCTGGCATTTCTGCTCTTGTCCACTCAACTTTAATATAATTTTAAAAAATTAATGTGACATTCGATTATAATTTTTATAATATAACTTTTTAATTCAAAAATAAATTTAATGTAAGTTAATCGTTACAGTGTTGATGTAACATTTGATGGTATTGACGTGATGATTCACGGTATTAACTAAATAATATAAAATGATTGATGATGTGATGGATGACATGATTATTGCGTTAATTTAATTTTTTAATTTTGTTCGACGCCAATGGATTATTTTTAAAAGTTCAAAAGCTTATATAATTTTATAAAAAAATAAAAATTTATTTCAAACTACAAATATAAAGGTATTCAAATATTCAAAAAGTTAAATATAAAAAAATACTGAAAAATAAAAATTAAATTATTAAAAAATTGAATATACATATTAAAAATACTAAAACTATTATAATGTTTTTAAAAATAATATATTTAGTAGTTATAAAATAATTACTTGTAAATTATTAAAAAATTAATTTAAAAAATATATATTATGCATAACATATACATGTAATCATAAACAATTATACAAAGTATTCTTATTAGATTAATCGAAAATTAAAAAATTTAAATTAGTTGAGATTTATAATTTTTGAATTAATCGGAACTTATTATGTTTTCTAATTATCTTTATGTAATTCTCGACTAATTTAAAAGATAATTACATGATAAGTTTTGATATAAAATATAATTAGAAAACATAGTAAGTTTTGACTTATACAAAAATTTTAAGTCTAGATTGATTTAAATTTTATAACTATCGATTAATCCATTAAGAATGCTTGTGTAAGTGTTGATGATATGTCTATATACTACATGTATATATTATGTATAATATATATTTTTAAAATATTTGTTAATAATTTATAATTTATCATTTTATAACTATGATAATTAAAAAAAATAAAAAAATAATTAGAGTAAACTATTCATTTAGTATATAAACTATTAATTTTGGTCCATTTTAATACCTAAACTTTTAATTTTTTGAAAACTATACCTAACGTTTAGTTTTTATATCATTTTAGTACCCACCATTTGAAACTTAACGCTTTTAGTACTTAAACTATTAGCGTTGGCCTATTTTAGTACCTAAACTTTCATTTTCTTTTTAAACTTAACATTAAATTTTCAAAATTAAATTTTTTCAACAAAGTATTAAAATGAAATAAAAACTAAACTTTAGGTATGATTTTGAAAAAAAAAGTTAGGTACTAAATGTGTATGTTAACCATTTTTTATAATAGTTTTAGTATTTTTAATATGTACATTCAATAATTGAATTAGTAATTGAATTTTTATTTTTAGTATTTTTTATATTTAATTTATTTTAAATATTTAAATAATTTAATATTTGAAATTTGAAATAACTTTGATTTTTTTTAAAAATTAAATAATCCCTTGAACTTAAAAAAATAATTTGACCCTCTAACAAAATTAAAAATTAATTTAATTCATTTGTCGTGTCATCCACAATGTCATCAACTATTGTAAATTATCACGTCAGTATCTTGAACTGTCATATCAATATCGTAACGATCAACGATAAAAAATATTGATAAAAAATGTTTATTTTTGAGTTGAAAGACCCTACTAAAGAAAAATAATATGAATGTTATATATTTTTTATTTTCAAAATATAAAAATCTCTAATATTTTTTTACTGTTTTTTAACATCAAATCAACAAGAAAGGCAAGATATGCAGCGTATCCATTATAATGGACATAAGGATGTGTCCCTTAGCAACAGAAAATAACATTTATACCCACCAGCTTCACCCTTCCACAATCATTTAAAATTATAAAATATAAATTATTATTCGCTTAATCAGATGAGACTTTAAATTTAACTTTATATATTAAACAGTTTGAATTAAAAAAAAAGAAAATTTCATAATAAACCTTTACCTTGTCCAAATTTACATCTGGTTAGGCAGGAAATGCTGTATATGCATGACATGATACTTAGCCAAGCCCGTAGGGTGTACATGAATGTCATTAGCAGCCAACTATGAAAATCGGGCCTTAGACTGAGACAAAAGTGGGTTAGCCTGCCCTCATCTTGGGTTTTGCAAGGCCGATGTAGACACCAAACGAATGTGTTACGTGCCTCCTATTAATATCTACACATGCCGTCGGCTGTAGAGCGAGTCTTTGATCAAGTTGAGTATAGTTAAAAATTTTGAGTTATTCGAGTTGAATATTCTAATTTTATTAGTATACCACCAAACAATGATTTTTTAGAAAATGTTTGAATGTTGTAATGTAAAATGTTTTTACTGTTCGATTGGTTTTTCTAAAAATGATTTTCGAAATTTGTTTTCAATAGTAGTGCATACATATTTTATGATTTTTTTGTTTTTATTTTATTTTATTAATTTTTATTATAAAATTAAATTTTTATAATATTTTGAATATTAAAGTACATTATTTTATTTCTATAGGCATGTCAAAAGATCAAGTCATATTTAAAGAGATAAACAAGCATACATCACTTTATCTTAGTGTTACAAAAGATAAATTTATATTTAAAGTAAAGATTGTGAAAAAAAGTATAATAAAAATGTTCAAAACTTCATCATAATCCCTTATTAGAAATTTAAACGTTTAACAATAAGTGAAAGTCAAATAAAATGAAATTATAAATTAAAGTAAAGATAGTGCAAAGATTCTAATATAAACAAGTATGTATAAACGTTTAACAATAAGTGAAAGTCAAATAAATATGAAATTATAAATTAAAGTACAGATTGTGCAAAGATTCTAATATAAACAAGTATGGTCCAACTTCATATAGAAATATAGTTTTAAGGATTAAATTGAACAAAGATGAAATTATAAATTAAAATTTAAATAAAATAAACAAGTAGGGATCAAATCGAAATAATTGTAAATTACGAAGCTGATATCAATAAAAAAATGGACTACATTGTATTCATTTTAAAAGTTGGAGTACAAAAATTTATGAGGTTTTGAATATTATAATATAATTTTAAGAATTAAATGGAACAAACATGAAACTACAAGCTGTAATTTAAATAAATTAAACAACATGCAAGGAACAAATTGAAACAATTATAATATATATCTATAGTGTACGATGAATATTATTATGCATGTATATATAATGTATATTATACTTGCGCCTACATTATACTTACAATATATATATATTGGTATATCAGGGAAGAAAGTCTTTAATTACAGTCTTAGGCTCCCAATGCCGTTGATGTCCCTTTCTAGTAACTCTTTCAGCTCTTTCGGAGGTTCTGATAAAATGGTTAGCTCTTCCTATCTGGTTAAAGACAATTTGACAAGTTTGTCTGTGCACTTGTTTCCCTCCTTCATAATGTGTCTAATTATCTTAATGCAACATCCACTCATCAGGTTCTTACAATCTCTAATAAATGTATCTTCGTTGTGATCATCTATAAGTTCTCCATTTAAGATTTCTACTACCCACTTCAAGTCTATTTCGTTGTGAACATCCACTCTTTACCTTAAGCCTAAATCCTATCTCCCGGGGAAAGGACCATAACGGTGTCAGTTGTGGTGACAGACTCATCAGGGGTGGGATTTAGGTTTTTCCCAACTTCTTCATTATTGGAAGCATCAATTTTCGATTCGATAGCCATGTTCACCTCCATGCTAGTTTCTCTAACATCCCTGGAAGCTTTGCTAGTCCAGTCAATCTTGTTCTCTTTACCAGGTTTGGGAGCTAAGGTAGTTTTATTTTGATGGTAAGTGTACCCCATATGGTTCCCTTTCTTAACCGTGTCGATTTCCCTGGTTGAAGTTTGGACTATGTGGTTGTTTCTCAAGTTATTTACCTAGCTACTACTTATTTCGTGGTTTTTCTGGCCAATTTTTCCCTAGCAAAAGGTGATTTGTTTTTTGCTCCTTGAGAGTCAGTTTCTTTCTCTATATCCATTTCATGGGGTTCAGAGCTGTTGCCCGTCTTCTATTTCTGACTATTTTTGACCTCCCTGTGTTGGGTATCTCCCTCATGGACAATGTTCGAGATTTCAATTCAGTTACTCTTTAAATCATCTTGAGGGATGATGTCTTGCCATTTTTTTATTATTCTGTGGTTCTCGTTTATTTCTTTGAACCAAAATGCAAGGTTCACAATCACATTTGTTCTCACTAGTTTTTTTGGGGTTTGTCAGTCGTCCTGTGTCTTTTGGAGTTTCTTGGGTCTCCATCATGGTTTTAAAGGGTACCTGGAGCCTAGGCGTAAGGCGAAGGAATGCGCCTTTCGTAGACAAGGGCGCACAATTATGCTAAAAGGTTTATAAATCAGTTCTAGAGTATATTCATAGCCACTACACACTAGTTCACTTCACTCTTAAAGAACTTAAGCTCATGTTCTTTCACCATTGCTTGTCCATTCCTCAAGATCACACTATATACATGATATGATTTTGGTGGAAGAGACTGTTGGAGTTTGTTAGGAGAGTTGTTTTGGTTGTTGCAAGCTAGCCTAAGTTGTTAGTTTGTTTGAAACAGTTAAGCCAGTCCATGATGGATCAAACTCCTTGTGTTGATCTACTAGACTATGTTAGATGCTACTTAATTGGTTAAGGGCCAAAAATATCTAATGGCCTATATTTCTCTACTTTATATGCTAGTTTTGCTAAACCTAATTGTGTTTGCAGCCACCATTCATTTAATTCTTCTACAACCGTTTATATAACACTTTCACATCCAACTGGATTCATGAATTTTTTACTTGAAGAATGTGCTGCTAACTCTACCATTAATGGCCTTGGTAACAACAGTAGATGATATCATCTCAAAGGTCAATTAATATAAAACGACTCTACCATTAATTACCTTGGTAACAGCTATAGATGATATTCATTGTATCATCTCAAAAGTCTTTTATATACCATTACCTTCCTCTTCTTTAGCCTCTAGAATCATTGAGCTTCTATTTTCATTTCTTCTCTAGTCAACATCTAAAATCCACAATAGAGGTAAGCAGTGGAAGATCCAAACGATGGAAGAGAAAGTGAACTTTATTTCATATTCTTAAGGCGGTAGAAGCGTGCGCCTATCAGAAAATTCCCCAAAGCGCGCGCCTATGGGCTTCTCCCGTATCTCGCCTCGCCCCATGTTCACCGTGGTCTCCGTCTCCTCCTTGGATTCTTGGTTCGTTGTTAGAAAAGCCAAACAAGCCAAAGCTTTGTGGCCCACAACGCCACACTGAAAACATATCTCATGTCACCCCTCGTACTCAACGTTGAAAATCATATTTACAACTCTTATTTTCGATATTAAGGGTTTTTTTAAATCAATCTCGACACATATTCTAGCAAACTTTCTTTTTGTACTTCAAGTAGTTTGGAGGTATACTTTTAGAGGTTTACCCACTAGTTTACCTATGCTTCCCAAGATAGTCTCCTCAAAATATTTGATTGGTAGGCTTGGTATATGAATCCATACAAATGTTGATGAGATATTCCCACTGACATCTATAAAGTTTGGCCTCCATTTCTGAATGGTCACCTAACGGTCCATGATCTTCCTGTTATGGTTTAAGTCGATTAGAAGAGAAATCGAGGAATAGATAAGAGAAATTTAGAGAGAATTCAGAGAAAAATTGCTTGTTTATTCATAACATGAGAAATCAGAGTGATTCTACAGCATCTTATTTAGTTATATGGCTCCAATTGTCATTTAATAATGAGCCAGATGTCTGTACAAATAACAACCTATAACAGACTAATTTATCTTCACTCCTTGCAGGTTGTTGGGCCACCAAGCTGGACTGCTTCACTATTCCCGTATGTAGACTTGGGCCGATCCACTTCTGCCAGAACCATTATCAGGTAACTTCACTTCATCAGGTAAACGCTTCATATCCTTTTCTTCTCTTCCAATCCCTAAATTCCCCTTTTCAATTCCCTCTCGAGCCTCAATCCCTAACCCTAGATCACTGTTTCCCCCAATTGTTTCCCCAATTTCTTCTTCTCTTCCCCGTTCATCTCCTCGTTCATCTCCTCCGGCTGTAACAATACCCGTCGCTGGAAAGGATCCTTGTCCCCAAGGATCAAATTCAGGGAATTATCCTCGAAGAACCGTATAATCTTCCCACGTATCACTGGTTTCATCAAGGTTCTTCCAGCGCACTAGCCACTGCGTTACAGGTTTGTTTTGTCTATTTATGATTCGTCTACCCATAATCTTATATGGATCGATTTTATTTTGTCCGTCATCGTCCATGGCAGGAGGGTTCCTTGAAGAGACAATTGAATCCCCGACGTGCTTCTTTAGGAGGCTCACGTGAAAGACAAGATGTAATCTAGAAGAATCTGGTAAGTCTAACTTATACGCAACTTCACCAATCTTCTCAATAACTTTATAAGGGCCGTAGAACTTAGCTGCTAACTTTAAATTCTTGCGCAGGGCCAACGAAGTCTGACGGTAGGGTTGTAATTTCAGGTAAACCGAATCTCCAACTGCAAATACTCTTTCTGTTCTTTTCTTGTATGTTTGTTGTTTCATTCTGTTACTTGCATGCTCAAGTTGTAGCTTCACTAACTGTCTAATATCTTCTCTACTTCTCATTAAGTCACTAACATACTGCACATTAGTTTCTGCTTGCCAAACCATAGTAGGAGGCTTGTAGCCATACAATGCCTCAAATGGTGTAAGCTTAAGGGCAGTGTGGTAGGTAGTATTATACCACCACTCTCCATGTGGCAGCCATTTAGCCCACTGCTTTGGCTGAAAGAAACATAAACCCCTCAAATACTGTTCCACACACTGATTCACCCTTTCTGTCTGACCATCAGTCTCTGGATGGTATGCAGTACTAAATAGAGTTTTAGTGCCCAGTTGCCTCATCAGTTCTCTCCAAAAGAGCCTAGTAAATGTCTTGTCTCTGTCAGAAATGGCCATTTTAGGCTGGCCATGAAGTTTATAAACAGTATCCAAATACAATCTGGCTACATCAGTAGCTGTATAAGGATGTGATAAGGCTAAGAAGTGGCTGTACTTAGTAAATTTATCAACTATCACCAAAATACAATTTTTCTTCTGAGATGCAGGCAAGCCTTCTGTCGAAACGATTTTTAAACGAGGTGAGATTTGGAAAAACAACATCATTTTTAATTATTCTCTTTATGTTTGATTTTTAATTAAAAACAATGTGATTTTAGAAAATCTCTCGTTTCGAAAATTTGGAAATTCCTTTACAATAAAAACATATGGTTCGAGGAGTCGCCACCAATCTTTGATTAGGGTGTGATTGGGCACCCAAAAACATTGTCATTTTATAAAAAAATAATTTTAATTAAAACGACAAATTTGCGGTCTACATTACCAAAATCTTGATTCGGGAGTCGGTTACGTGTGGGGAAGGATTAGCACCCCCACAACGCCTTAAATCGATACCTCATCAATTAATTAATGTCTTTGTAATGAAATTTACAAATTCGAGTTTAATTTAATTTATGATCCCCAACAAAATAACAACACATGTATTTTACAATATTTAAAATCACCAAAATAGATTAAATTAAAATTACCTAACCTTTAGAAAGATAAAGAATATTCGATTATTTAAAAATATCGAGACCAGATCTTAAATAGTTATAACAACCTTTTCTCGATAAATTTAAATAGCCGAACATTTCTTTATCTTCCGTTCCCAAATTTTAAAGTGATAAATCAATTTTTAGGTGTCACTAATGGGATACACTTCTAATTTAAAATCGTTAAAAGCGGATATCTAATCAGTTAAGACAACTCACTTAAAACAATTTCAAATTAAAAGGATATTACCCTTAATCAAATTATGTAATAATGCCGAGATATGCATATGAGGCTATCATACTATGATTAATTAAAAAAACGATTGTTATATTAACAAAGAAGATGTTAGAAATTCACATGTAATATGACATGTACAAACAATAATTATATACATAAATAAGTTACATAATAACTTACAAAGCATGAGAAAGGGAAGCAAACCGTATATATATATAAAGAGTGTAATACAAATACGTATACATATTAAACACTCATTAAGTTGAGACAAGATTTAATAAATACCATGTGGCAGGTTTCATCGAGAACTTGGAAAAATAAATATGATAAACAGTCATATGTACAGTAGAGTAATGCAATAATATATAAATAAATATTGTTAAATATATAAAACGTATAGTACAAGGTTACACATATATATTTAGCATATTATACTTTCACAAAACAGCAACACGTATCCAAGTACAGGGTGTGATACACATATATACATAACATAACGAGGGTTAATGGATTTAATCTAAAACGTGCGAACATAGAAAATCGAAATGCAGTAATAGATACTTATCAAAACATGAAAACGAGTGATCACAAAAAAAAAATGGTAACTTTTAGAACCCATAATAAAACCCTCAATAACAAGTGGTCTAAGATGAATACTGTTAAAATAATATATTGAATGCAAAAATACCAAATAAGGAAGCAAATACACAAACATGACAAAAATTTGGAAATTCCTATTGAGGCCTTCACGTGCAATTATCCCACACTTCCCAAATTTAGACTTTTCCAATCTATCACGTTGTAGGCCCGTCCCATGGATTTGTTTATTTTAATTAAAAACCTAAGCACATTTAGAGCCCCCTATCTCCTTGCGCCGTTTCTATCTACTTCCCATCTCCCCATTCTTCTTTCTTTACTCTCTATCTTCTTTCTTCATCACATCATTGAAATTGAGTAGCCACGAGACCACTGATCGGAGGACCAATTACCACGACAACAAAATAACCAGGACCTTCCCAACGCCCGATCTCTTTTTCATGACTCCTCTATTACAAACAGCAAGCCCCCTAAAAAATCCATTCGACGACCATGCTCATTGTGACCCTCCACTCTACATACACGCTCGGATCCGACCAATGAATACTAGAAATACAACTAATTGCAAAATAACTAAGGTAAGATGGCTATAATCCTCTTTCTTCCTATGTAATTTTATTTTAAAATCCTAGGATAAAACTAACCTTAACGCCTAGAAAATCACATGCATTTCTATCCTAAATCATTCTCCAAGGAACCAAACCAAAAATTTAAAGGTTTCAAATACAATAGAACAAATTCAATCGGTTACCTAAGAAAAGAGGTAAAATATTAGGCACACTCCACTATTTGCTTCAGGTTATCTTTTAAAACAGTTATGGGTTTACTTTCCTGTGTTTATTTCAATTGAATGGTTTCATGACCATTATAGCTTGTGAAATCTAAAACAATGATGCTTGGGCTTTTTCAGTTGAATGTATTATATTCCTAAAGACGAACATACAACGAGCTAAGGGCTACAAGAATTATTGGAATATTTGGATGCTTACCCCCGATGATGATTATAGTTCTTCCCTTCAACCGGATCAGCTCTTCTCTGTTCAAAGTAATAAATCGAAATCCCTAATAATTTCTCGAAAATATTTGTATTTCTATTACTGAATTCTTTTCAAATACAATCAGAAATATTGTTGTTACAATCATATTTATCTGAAAAGAAAACCCCCCCACAATGATTGATCCCCTTCCTTTTATGTTGCTTCCGATCCATCTTTTTCCTTCTTGGTTGGATTAGTGCTGAAGCAGGTACGTTTAATCCCATAATTTTCGGGATTTATTTCCATTTCAAAGGTTTAGGTAAAGGTTTGTCAAATCTCTTTGACCTTGGTGACTGATTTGTTTATTGATTTTGCTTATGTTTTTTCCATTATATCAGCTTCAATGGATGGCATGATTGGTGGCAGTGACTTGCTTGGTGATTGGCTCATGCATGATGGAAACCGGTAACTGGGGTAATGGTCACTGGGTTGAGCTTGAGTTATAGGAAATTTGTAATCTAACATTAATAATATATAAATAATAATAATAATATAATATTAATATAATATTTATAATCCGGACAAAAACGGGTGTCTACAGCTGCCCCCTTTGCCCATTCTTATGTAACAAGAATAGGGCAAAGATAAAAAGACAGTGCGTTTTTGTCCAGTTCTTTCTTCATGCTTTGAAACTTGATAAGGGATTTGTCCCATTCCTCCTTCAAGGTAAGTGAGACTTGAAAATCTTCTGCAAACGGGTTCGCTCTCTTTTTCTTCAGGGAGTATAGAACTCGAACAATCTTCTTTTTACGGGTTCGCTCTCTATTTCTTCAGGGAGTAGAACTCGAACGATAATCTTCCTACGAGACTGCCCAATTTTCTTCAGGGACTAGAACTCGAACAGTAATCTTCCTACGGGTCTGTCCAATTTTCTTCAGGGGACTAGAACTCGAACAATAATCTTCCTACGAGACTGCCCAATTTTCTCAGGGATAAAGTCGAACAATAATCTTCCTACGAGACTGTCCAATTTTCTTCAGGGACTAGAACTCGAAAAATAATCTTCCTACGGGTTGCCCAATTTCTTCAAGGACTAGAACTCGAACAATAATCTTCCTACGGGTCTGCCCAATTTTCTTCATGGACTAGACTCGAACAATAATCTTCTTACGAGACTGTCAATTTCTTCAGGGACTAGAACTCGAAAAATAATCTTCCTACGGGTCTACCCAATTTTCTTCAGGGACTAGAACTCGAACAATAATCTTCCTACGGGTCTGCCCAATTTTCTTCAGGGACTAGAACTCGAACAATAATCTTCCTACGAGACTGCCCAATTTTCTTCAGGGACTAGAACTCGAACAATAATTTCTACGGGTCTGCCCAATTTTCTTCAGGGACTAGAACTCGAACAATAATCTTCCTACGAGACTGCCCAATTTTCTTCAGGGACTAGAACTCGAACAATAATCTTCCTACGGGTCTGCCCAATTTTCTTCAGGGACTAGAACTCGAACAATAATCTCCAACGATCGCGTCTGCTCCCTATTTCTTCAGAGAGTATAAGACTCGAACAATCTTCAACAATCGCGTCTGCCCTCTATTTCTTCAGAGAGTATAAGACTCGAACAATCTTCTTTTGCTTCACTACTTTTTGTGAGGCTTTAGTTTGGTTTGTTTCAAAGGTCGAACCTGAAAATCAAACATTATCAATCATTAATGTATGTTTGAAATATTATACTCGAACATTCTGAGTTCGAGAAAATTTTCTGAAAATTCATCTTCATCGCGAAAACTCGTCAGAAAGCCCTTAGATACATGGATCTATTCTGGCTCAATTGTTGTCACCATTCTTTTTAGGAGTTCAAAACTAGTCATCATCATCTGATGCTTCAATATATTCAATCTTCCACTATCATTGGGAAACCTGTAGACATTTAAGTCACCATGCAATGTCATGATCCTATTCATGCCTAAAATGTATGCGATTACGCAATTCAACACATTTTTCTTCGAAGGAATCATCTTCTTTGATTCTGATGACCTCGATTTCGTCTTGGGCACCGACATTTGACCAGTTCACCCCAGTTAACAATCTCAATGTCATATCTCTCGGCTTGACGGGACTTTGACTTATTTCTTTCTTGAAACCCGCCAGTACCCATGACCATCCTGATGAATGACAATCTCTTTGGGTCATATTAATGGTTGGAATTTTATATGAATTCCATGATTTCTGCTTCCCGCAGCCATACAAACATACATGCTAAAACCAACGTTAGCTTCAGAATACCTTCCTTTTCAACATTTTGCATAACAATACAAAATGATCTAATGTACCACAAGCTAAGCTATATGTTTAACTTTTTCAAAATCAAATGCTTGTAAAAGGGGAATTGGAAAGGAAAATATCACTTTATTTTATAAATGCAAAGAATTTTTAGCAACTATATGGCAAACTTTACTGGAAAAAGAACAAAAGGATAGGCATATTTCAATATCAATAACACAAATGCTTTTGAACTGGCACGCCGTTAGAATGACCCGAGCATAGCTTCTGTCAAAAGGAAATTCCAAATTGTGATGACACCTAAGAGTGCAAAGCTACTTCTGAACCCTAAAATCTCCCATTATTGGATGCCGTAAACCAGTATTGAATCTCATGTGCTTTCAATTTCTCCTCTGGTTGCTTTCATAGAGACTCGTTAATCTTTAGTCTCAATCCTGATCACCAACTATCATTGTCACTACTCATGTCATGAGCTCTTTCCACTTCCAAAAATAATTCAGAACCTCCACCATGCACGAATTCTGAATTTAACTCAAGCCGCCCTCTGCGGGTTTTCAACTTGATCTCATTTGGTTTCAAAATGCCCTTTTCGAGTTTGCATCTTGAACCCCCCTTTATTTTTTGTTTTTTTCTTTTTTTTTTTTTTTTCCATTTTTTCTATTTTTTTTTCATTTTTTTTTCATTTTTTTTTTTTTTTTTTCATTTTTTTTATTTTTTTCATTTTTCATTTTTTTTATCTTTAAGCAAAACCCCTCTTAGTTGCGTCGGATTTCACTGGATAAGGTAATTCGGACTCATCCATCTCAATCAAGACTAGAGCTCCCCCAAAAAAAGGCTTTCTTGACATAGGATATTTCCCACTTGGGCATTCAATTCCCTCGGAAATATTTTGGAACGAGCAATATCCTCCTGAGCATCAGATCCCCTTCATGGACTTCTCGAGGGAGAACTTTCTTACCATGTGCTCGTATCATCGCTTCTGGTATATCTGACCATGACAAATAGCTTTCAATCTATTTTCTCAATTAAATTCAGTTGGTCATATCTGGCATGTACCCATTCTGCCTCCTTTAGCTTCACCTCTGACAAGATCCGAAGTGAAGGAAATTCACTCAATAGGTAGGACAATTTTCATCCCATAAACCAAAGAAAACAGTTGCCCAGTTAATGTCTGCACAGAAGTCCGATAGACAAACAGAGCAAATGACAACTTCTCGTGCCAATCTTTATAAGTTCAGTCATCTTCTCAATAAGCCTCTTAATGTTCTCATTAAACTTCTCGTGCCAATCTTTATAAGTTTCAGTCATCTTCTCAATAAGCCTCTTAATGTTCTCATTAGCTGTCTCTACTGCCTCAATCATCTCCGGAAAAATTACATCCCTGCCCCCACATAAAACGGCCACGGGGCTGTATCACATGCAACTAATGAGGAGGGTGTGCATTCTATCTCCGTAATTCCATTAACATGGGTGCCATATACTCCTTCATGTACTTCAAGAACGTCTTGGCATCTTCAATGTCCACACACTTAATAGGACTTGATTCAAGTTTTTCTCGTATAGGGTCTCCTCATTGGGCACATCCCGCTGTCTCTGGTCGCCTACTCGGGATAACTTTGATACCTTATATAGTGCAAGATACCCTAGTACCAAGGCCTTCTAGCTTCTTCTTTTCTTCAATACTAAAGCAGTGGGGTGAACACTCATAAGCTTTTATCTCAATAGGCATCATTTGCATGCTCGTTCATCTTAAAGGCTGCTGCCAGAGGAGCCAATGCATCTGCCACTTGATTTTCTTCTCTGGGGAGGTAATTGAAATCACTTCTTCAAATTCTTCAATAAGTTCCAAGACTAATTTACGATATTCCACCAGTTGGGATCTTTTGTTTCCCATTCTCTTCTGAGTTGGTAGATTAGAGAGCTGAATCGCCATATACCTTGGGCATTTTCACCTTGAGTTCAATAGCAGCTCTAGACCCATGACACAAGCTTCATACTCGGCATATTGTTTGTACAATCAAATTGAGCCGACTGGTAAAATGATAATGCTTCATCTGGTGAGACCAAGATTGCCCCAATTTCATGCCCAATGCATTTGAAGCGCCATCAAAGTTCATCTTCCAGTATTTCCTAGTGGATGCAATTGTTTCTTCCATCGAGATAGCCATTGAATCATCATCTGGGAAATCAAAATTCAACGGTTCATATTGTTCGGAAGCCCTATTACAATGAATTCTGCTATGGCACTCCCTTTAACGTTTTCTGGTTTACAAACTGGATATCAAATTCAGGCAACAGGATTTCCAACGGGCTAATCTTCCATACAATGCAGGTGCCCCATTAGTGACAAACGTCGTTTTCTTATATCTTCAAAGTGCATTTTAATTTGATTGTAGCTAGGGAGACCACCCACAAATGAGAATAAAGAATTTCCAGCGGTATCATCCATTAAGTGTCTTTATGTGGCAAAGGAAAATTATCCTTTGGACTCGCTCTGCTGAGATCTCTGTCGTTGATACACATTCGAACTTTCTCATCCCTCCTTGGCACTGGGACATATCGCCACCCACTCAGGATATTTGGCCACTGCGAGAAAACTGACATCAAATTGTTTTTTCACTTCTTTAATTTTGAGCAGCATCTCAGGTCTCATCTTCTCAATTTCTGTTGTACGGGCTTACCATTAGGCATTATCGACAGTTTATAGACAACCAGTCTGTATCCAGACCTGGCATATCTTCGTATGACCAAGCAAATACATCTTAGCAGCATCTCAGGTCTCATCTTCTCAATTTCTGTTGTACGGGCTTACCATTAGGCATTATCGACAGTTTATAGACAACAGTCTGTATCCAGACCTGGCATATCTTCGTATGACCAAGCAAATACATCTTTAAATTCTTGAAGCAACTCCATCAAGCATGTCTTCCTTCTAGCAGACAGGGTGGTACCAATCTTACTTCTTTCTTTCCTCATTTGTACCCAGATTCAAGATCTCTGTAAGCTCTTCGTGAGGCAGAATTTGTTATCTTCCTATTCCACATCTTTATTAATTCCAAAGGTAGTTCACATCCCTCATTGTCATCACAACCTTTGACTTCCCCTTGACATATGGGCATCTCAAAATCAATCTCCGGGTCAGAATCATTAGCATTTGTATCATTGATATCTGAGTTCCTGAAAGAATACCGGAAGAGAATATACATATATATATATATGGGAGAATCTTTTCCCATAAAGTAAGTAGAAAGAAATAATATATACATTATACAACCAAAAATGAAATGCATGGGAGAATGTTTGCCATTTTGGACCAATGGAATGCATCCTTTATTAAAAGCAAGTAAAAACACAAGCTAACCCTTTACATTAGATCACTATTGCCCCAGGGTTATGGACAATAGAAAAAAGTATAGCGCGCTCCTCTGCAAAAGATTTATAAACTACAGGCAGCTTCTCCACAGTCCGATTGTTCAATACAAAACTCATCCTTTTCCTTCAGTGATTGCGTTAATTCCAGTTCCTGCATGGTTTGGCAATGGATTTTGGGATATACTTGGTTGTCCACTGTCACCAAAATTGATAACATTCCTCCTTCTCAAAGCTTGGACGACCCTTTTGAATGCAGTGTAATTTTCAATAGAATGTCCGGGATTCCCACCATGGTAATCACACTTAACATTATCATCGTACCATTTGGATAAGGAGGTTGTATGGGTACCACATGATAAGGAGAGACTAGATGTCGATCGTATAAATCATGAATAACTCCTTATAAGTCATAGGAATTGGATCAAATTGAGGCCTCTCTCTCCTCGGATCCCTTGCCCTTGTCTATTGTCCATTTGTGGTGGTGTCACCATACCTTGGGTCGAGACATTGTGATGTTATGGGAATCATACTGCCTAGCGTTGCTGACTTCGTTTTCCTTCTTCCTCATCGGTGGTTTCTTGCTGGACTCTCCTCCCTCGAGCTTCCCGCTTTTAATTGCCATTTCGATCATTTCTCATGTCGTAACTACATCAGAAAAACTTCGGGAAGGATTACCGATAAGGTGAGAGAGAAAAGGAGCCTTCAAAGTACTAATGAAAACATATTCGTTTCCTCCTCTTCTAATGGTGGGTGCACTTGCACTGCTACCTCCTCCATCTCTGAGCATATTGTCTGAAACTTCACTGTGCTTATTCTTCATTCCTTGCAACACCAATCTGTTAGGCCTGACATCTTTCACATGTTCATACTGGGCGAGAAAGGATTTAGCAAGGTTTTTCCATGACCTATATCAGCTCTTTTAGTTGGTTATACCATCGTAAGCTGAACCTGTCAAGCTTTCTTGGAAACAGTGGAGCAAAAGCTGATCGTCCCCTATGTACCCAGTCATTTTTCTGCAGAACATTGTAATATGGGCAGAAGGGCATCTAGTACCGTCGAATTTCTCGAAGTCGGGAGTTTGAATTTTGGAGGCAGGACCAAATCAGGAACTAAACTAAACTTTAGCGTCCAGTCGATACATACTGGTGCCTTCTTCATAATCTGGACTTCACTTGCTAATTGTTCGAATGTTCCCGAAATTGTTGTTTTCATCTTTTGGCCTCTTCATCAAGGTCGGGACTTGTGACATGGACTTTTCTTCGGGGTGCGAACTAGGTTCCGGTTGAAGATTCACAGCAACGCCAAGGATTGATGTGCACTTTGGTAGGGACAGACATTCCTTGGACATTTGAGATTGTACTGGGGTAAACCTGGAGGATAAAGTGGTTCTCCAGTTATTTGCTCAGGGGCCTTTCCATGTTCTGGGTTTCTCCCTTCCGACAAACTTGTCAACTTAGACAACATATCTTCTTGAGCCTTAAGCATGTCCTCTTGCATTTCCTTAGATCATCTTGCAACTGCAGTTGAATTTTTTCAATTTGAGCAATCCTATCTTCCATGGCTCTCTCCCTTGTATTATAGTGATGCTTGGACTTTCCCAATATTTCTCTGCCACAGTTCCTTCACGAGTTACTCTCATGTTTCATGATTGATGCATGTAAAAATGCTTAAATTAAAGCAATGCGAATGCAAATGTGGATGCCAAATGCAAATGCAAAAGGTGTTAATCCACAGTGACCACTATAGAAAACCTTCATTTAGACAACAAGATTTCTTTACACCATGTAATCAAAATACAATTGTGATTTATTTACTTGAACCGTATCTTCATAGAATCTAGCATTGCATCTCCAAAATGGTGGCGTATTTATCACATTTGATGAATCGGTTGTCCTTGGATTGAATCTTGGGATCTACATCTCCACTTCAATGGAAAGTGCTCTTCACGTCTTTGTGAAGGGTTCTCGTCTTTGGCATTACTGCATCTATGGAACATCTTCAGGATGTTTCTTTGTGGATCGTTCTTCAATCAGGTTCAAATTTCTTCATTCATCAGATATCCTTCTTCATAAATCATCTGAACTCCTCCGGATCTTCGATTTTGATTACATGGTTAAGAATTTCTTGCCTCATTATGACCAGCCTTCTTATTAGTCAATCACTTGCGAATTAACACCTTTGGATGACATGAATATGCAAATGCAATAAATTAAAAATAAAATAGACATAAAACCAAAATGGGTTAGTACACATAATATAAACAACAAAATAATGAGTATCGTAACAAATAAAACCTACCCTCACATGCTGACTACCCAATCATGCTCAGTAAATCCTACCCGACATGATATTTACCTCCATGCTTTTGTTATTTGCAAATAATCCTAACCGCATGATATCTAATTCGCATGTTTGTTCGAGAAAATAAATCTAACCGCATGATTTCTAGGTCGCATGCATTTATTCACAAAAACGAAAATAAATGACCCAAAAAGCTTTTCCTTATGTACACTCCTCACGGGATTCTTAAGGTTCGGGTTAGGCTCGACCTAAGTTCAGGCTCTATGTTTACTATATGCTGGGTTCGGTTCTAAAGTATTAGGTTCTCGAATTATCCTTGCCAGTGCCCCTTTGGGCTGCCGAACCCTCAATCCTGACCCATCACAGGCTTTAGTAGATCGAGTTCAATTTCGAGGGAACACACCTCCTTATGTCCATGCGGAGGTGAATACCATCACGAGGACCATAAGGCGTGAGCTCCATGAGTGATCCACTATCCCATGCGGAGGTGAAAACCACACGAGGGAGTAGTCTCTCACTCCTACTTAAATAGGACGGAGCGGGGTTTTAGCTCATGTTATGCAAATGTAATTGTGCAGTGTGTGAGGAAAAGCGAAAATAAAACAACAAATAATCACAAAGCACTCAAAAAAATCAATCCTCTTTAAACACAAAATTAATCTGAAACCATTAGCAAACAGATCAGTACAACTATTTATTGGTTAATCAAATTCCGAACAACAACATTAAAATCAAATAGGGATCAAAAATCAAATTAGAACGAATTTATAACTTTCAATTGCAAAGATAATCAATTAATCAACTATAGGCCTGACTCTCTAAAAACGTCCCCAGCGGAGTCGCCAAGCTGTCGAAACGATTTTTTTTATTTGGAAAAAAGCGCGTCATTTTTAATTATTCTCTTTATGTTTGATTTTTAATTAAAAACAATGTGATTTTAGAAAATCTCTCGTTTCGAAAATTTGGAAATTCCTTTACAATAAAAACATATGGTTCGAGGAGTCGCCACCAATCTTTGATTAGGGTGTGATTGGGCACCCAAAAACATTGTCATTTTATAAAAAAATAATTTTAATTAAAACGACAAATTTGCGGTTTACATTACCAAAATCTTGATTCGGGAGTCGGTTACGTGTGGGGAAGGATTAGCACCCCCACAACGCCCTAAATCGGTACCTCATCAATTAATTAATGTCTTTGTAATGAAATTTACAAATTCGAGTTTAATTTAATTTATGATCCCCAACAAAATAACAACACATGTATTTTACAATATTTAAAATCACCAAAATAGATTAAATTAAAATTACCTAACCTTTAGAAAGATAAAGAATATTTGATTATTTAAAAATATCGAGACCAGATCTTAAATAGTTATAACAACCTTTTCTCGATAAATTTAAATAGCCGAACATTTCTTTATCTTCCGTTCCCAAATTTTAAAGTGATAAATCAATTTTTAGGTGTCACTGATGGGATACACTTCTAATTTAAAATCGTTAAAAGCGGATATCTAATCAGTTAAGACAACTCACTTAAAACAATTTCAAATTAAAAGGATATTACCCTTAATCAAATTATGTAATAATGCCGAGATATGCATATGAGGCTATCATAACTATGATTAATTAAAAAACGATTGTTATATTAACAAAGAAGATGTTAGAAATTCACATGTAATATGACATGTACAAACAATAATTATATACATAAATAAGTTACATAATAACTTACAAAGCATGAGAAAGGGAAGCAAACCGTATATATATATAAAGAGTGTAATACAAATACGTATACATATTAAACACTCATTAAGTTGAGACAAGATTTAATAAATACCATGTGGCAGGTTTCATCGAGAACTTGGAAAAATAAATATGATAAACAGTCATATGTACAGTAGAGTAATGCAATAATATATAAATAAATATTGTTAAATATATAAAACGTATAGTACAAGGTTACACATATATATTTAGCATATTATACTTTCACAAAACAGCAACACGTATCCAAGTACAGGGTGTGATACACATATATACATAACATAACGAGGGTTAATGGATTTAATCTAAAACGTGCGACATAGAAAATCGAAATGCAGTAATAGATACTTATCAAAACATGAAAACGAGTGATCACAAAAAAAAATGGTAAATTTTAGAACCAAATAATAAAACCCTCAATAACAAGCTGGTCTAAGATGAATACTGTTAAAATAATATATTGAATGCAAAATACCAAATAAGGAAGCAAATACACATAACATGACAAAAATTTGGAAATTCCTATTGAGGCCTTTCACGTGCAATTATCCCACACTTCCCCAAATTTAGACTTTTCCAATCTATCACGTTGTAAGGCCTGTCCCATGGATTTGTTTATTTTTAATTAAAACCTAAGCACATTTAGAGACCCCCTATTCTCCTTGCGCCGTTTCTATCTACTTCCCATCTCCCATTCTCTTCTTTCTTTACTCTCTATCTTCTCTCTTCACTTCATCACATCATTGAAATTGAGTAGCCACCGAGACCACTCTGATCGGAGGACCAATTACCACGACAACAAAATAACCAGGACCTTCCCAACGCCCGATCTCTTTTTCATGACTCCTCTATTACAAACAGAAAGCCCCCTAAAAAATCCATTCGACGACCATGCTCATTGTGACCCTCCACTCTACATACACGCTCGGATCCGACCAATGAATACTAGAAATACAACTAATTGCAAAATAACTAAGGTAAGATGGCTATAATCCTCTTCTCTTCCTCTGTAATTTTATTTTAAAATCCTAGGATAAACTAACCCTTAACGCCTAGAAAATCACATGCATTTCTATCCCTAAATCGTTCTCCAAGGAACCAAACCAAAAATTTAAAGGTTTCAAATACAATAGAACAAATTCAATCGGTTACCTAAGAAAAGAGGTAAAATATTAGGCACACTCCACTATTTGCTTCAGGTTATCTTTTAAAACAGTTATAGGTTTACTTTCATGTGTTTATTTCAATCGAATGGTTTCCATGACCATTATAGCTTGTGAAATCTAAAACAATGATGCTTGGGCTTTTTCAGTTGAATGTATTCTATTCCTAAAGACGAACAATACAACGAGCTAAGGGCTACAAGAATTATTGGAATATTTGGATGCTTACCCCGATGATTATAGTGCAGTTCTTCCCTTCAACCGGATCAGCTCTTCTCTCTGTTCAAAGTAATAAATCGAAATCCCTAATAATTCTCGAAAATATTTGTATTTCTATTACTGAATTCTTTTCAAATACAATCAGAAATTATTGTTGTTACAATCATATTTATCTGAAAAGAAAAACCCCCCCACAATGATTGATCCCCCTTCCTTTTATGTTGCTTCCGATCCATCTTTTTCCTTCTTGGTTGGATTAGTGCTGAAGCATGTACGTTTAATCCCATAATTTTCGGGATTTATTTCCATTTCAAAGGTTTAGGTAAAGGTTTGTCAAATCTCTTTAACCTTGGTGACTGATTTGTTTATTGATTTTGCTTATGTTTTTCCATTATATCAGCTTCAATGGATGGCATGATTGGTGGCAGTGACTTGCTTGGTGATTGGCTCATGCATTGATGGAAACCGGTAACTGGGGTAATGGTCACTGGGTTGAGCTTGAGTTATAGGAAATTTGTAATCTGGGTCTTGAGCCTGTAAAAAAAAAATAATATGTAACATTAATAATAATATTATTAATAATAATAATATAATTTTAATATAATATTTATAATCCGGACAAAAACGGGTGTCTACACCTTCTATGAAGTCCATAGTAATAATCTCCCAAGCCTGTTGAGGAATAGGCAATGGTTGTAGGAGTCCTGTCTTAGGAACATGTTCTACTTTAGTCTGTTGACAAACTGTACATCCTCTAATATAATTTGCCACCATAGCCTTTAACTTAGGCCAATAAAAATTAGCCTTAATCCTTTGATAAGTAGCCTGTGTTCCAGAATGTCCCCCATGAGGTGATTCATGTAAGAGTTGAAGAATTTGTAATCTTAATGTTCCAGTACCTCCAATATATACTTTGACCTTGAATCTAAGAATACCCTTAGAGTATGTCCACCAAGGGTCAGCAGTAGGACTTACTGGTAATATAGATAACCAGTCAGTTGCCATTTTATCCCCTTTATAGCTGTCTTCCACTTCTTGCACCCAACTAAGAATGATTAGGGTAGTACCCATAGCTATATACTAACCTTGATCTTCCCACTGTCTAGAAAGGGCATCAGCAACCACATTGGACTTACCCTTCCTATACTGAATAGAATAGTCCAACCCCAATAATTTAGTCAGCCCTTTCTTCTGGATGGCAGTAGTTAATTTCTGCTCTAACAAATATTTTAGAGGTTCATGGTCAGTTTTGATGATAAAAGGATTGCTTTCTAAATAATGCCTCCATTTAGATACTGCCATTAGAATAGTAAGATATTCTCTCTCATATATAAATAGGGCAGCATGTCTAGGGCTAAGAGCCTTACTAAGGTAGGCAATAGGTCTACCATCCTGAGATAAGACAGCCCCAATTCCTCCTGAACTGACATCTGTTTCTAAATAAAAACTCTTCCCAAAATCTGGTAATGCTAGCACAGGGGCAACACACATAACATACTTCATATTTTCAAAAGCAGTTAGAGCCTCAGTACTCCAGTGAAAACTATCTTTCTTAAGCATTTGAGTCAAAGGTTTACTGATGGTACCATAATTCTTAATAAACCTTCTGTAATAACTAGTCAATCCCAAAAAACATCTCAAAGATTTTAAAGATTTTGGCACAGGCCAATTCTTCATAGCTGCTACTTTAGTAGGATCAGTAGAAACCCCAAAAGCTGAAATAATATGTCCCAAGTACTCAACTTGAGTCTGTCCAAAGAAGCATTTAGACATCTTGGCAAACAATTGATTAGTTTTCAAAACTTCCAGAACCAATTGTAAATGAATGATATGATCAGGCATAGAAGTACTTTAGACTAAGATATCATCAAAAATACCAAGACAAATTTTCTTAAGAATGAACTAAATAATTCATTCATTAATGCTTGAAATGTAGCAGGGGCATTAGTAAGCCCAAAGGGCATTACCTTGAACTCATAATGGCCCTGATGAGTTCTAAAAGTTGTCTTATAGATATCCTCAGGCTTAATTCTGATCTGCCAATAACCAGACCTTAAGTCAATTTTAGAAAAATAGACTGCTCCATATAATTCATCCAGTAGATCTTCCACAACAGGAATAGGAAATTTGTCCTTCACTGTCATACTGTTTAGCTTCCTGTAATCAACACAAAACCTCCAGGTATCATTCTTCTTCTTAATTAAAAGACATGGAGAAGCAAAAGGACTTTTGCTTGGTTGAATAACAGAGGAGGAAAACATATTAGCAATCTGCTTCTCTATCTCAGCTTTCTGAATATAGGGAAATCTGTAGGGTCTTAAATTGATTGGGGTAGCTTCAGGTTTAAGAGGAATTGCATGGTCATGGTTTCTTGTAGGAGGCAGTCCTGTAGGTTCAGCAAAAATAGATTGATACTGGTCCAGAAGAGGCTGGATAGCTGTAGGAGTAGTCTTGGAATCTTCACACATATTGAATAACACTACATGTCCCAAAAGAAGAGAATCAGAAACTGTCATCTTCAATAGGGTAGCTCCTGAAATCTGCTGTAAAAAATTTGACTGTTGTTGACCTTGTATAGTGATTTGCTTCCCCTTATGCACAAAGTTCATTGTCATGTTATTAAAGTCCATTAATATTGGACTAAACAATCTCATCCAATCCACCCCTAACACCATATCACTGCCCCCAACTGAAGTAGTATAAAATCATGTATAAAAGAGTGCCCTTGCATCTTCCATTCCACTTCATTACACCTTGCTGAACTGTAGAGTTGCTGCCCATTAGCTACTGTAATAGCCAGAGGATGAAGAGTATTTATCTGTATACCAGCCTCAGCCTATTGAGGTGTTAAAAACTGTGGGTACTCCCATTGTCAATTAGTATATTCAATGGTTTTCCCTGAATTGTTCCCTGAATCCTCAGTGTATTATGACCAATACATCTAGTAATGGCATTCATAGATATTTCTAGATTCTCTTCCTCCTGTAAATTCTGCTGTTCTGGATCATTAGATAAAATTTCTAAAGGTAAGACATTTTCATCTTCAATCATCATATTCAACTATTTTGCTTTACACTGATGGCCTGGAACAAACTTTTCACCACACTTAAAGCATAAATTGTTTTGTCTCCTGTAGTCTATCAGGTTCTGTTTTTGTGTTGTAGTGGATGTATTCTTCAGTGGTAGTGTTAACTGGTTAGGCTTAGAACCAGGTAGAGGAATTGAATGAGCTGGATTTTTAACAAAAGGTCTGAACCTCTTACTCTTAAATTCCACAGAGAGCTCATATAATTTAGCTTGCCTGCTTGCCTCAGATAATGTTTTAGGGTCTAGAGCTTTAACTCTGTGTTTAATGTCATCTCTTAGTCCACTAATGAATAAAGAGACAAAAAATTCTTCACCTAAAGTAGGATTCTGCAGAAGCATGTGAGGCTGTAGTTCTTCAAATCTGTCCTGATATTCTTCTACAGACCCTTTCTGGACCAGTTTTGTAAATTCCTCCACTCTATCAACAAAGGCTTTATCACAAAACCTATGACATAAATCTGCCTCAAACTCATGCCAAGTCACATGATGTTTTTGCATAATATACCCATCAAACCAAATCTCTTCTTTACCTGTCAGGTACATTATAGCTACTTCCACCTTCTGTTCATCAGCAATACTACATAATGAAAAATATTTTTGACATTTCTGTAACCTCTGGGATTACTTCCATCAAAAAATGGTAGCTCAATTTTTGGTCTATGCAACATAATCCCTGACATACTAGAAGACCCTCATGTACCTCTTTTATCCACTTCTAAAGCCACTAACTAAGTTCTAGCAACACTGTTCTCCCCATTTGGTTATCATTTTTGAAGCTAGCTATATGAGCAGGCAAGACATTTGGTTTAGACTTAAGAATACCAGGCTCATCCTGTTTATAAGTAAATCGAGTCTTATCACTGATTACTGTCACCTTAACAGGTTGTTTGTTACTCATATTAGATGAATCAAGGGTATGTACCTGATCCTCAAACTGAATTTGGTCATATTTTTTGCCAGTCAAAATCTTCAAGATTTCCTCCACATAACCATGATTCGTAACCAATCTAGACTCTAGTGTAGAAATCCTCTCTTCCTGAGTCTCCTACCATTTAGGTGGATTAGACTCATCTCGTCCTTGTTTCACCAGTGCTGTCAGTTCTTCCATCTGCTTCTGCAACCCAGCTAAGTCTTCTACCATATTCTGATTTTTCTTGGGCATACCGCCAAACTTGCCAAAAACCGAGGCTCTTGATACCAATTTGTTATGGTTTAAGTCGATTAGAAGAGAAATCGAGGAATATATAAGAGAAATGGAGAGAAATTTAGAGAGAATTCAGAGAAGAATTGCTTGTTCATTCATAACATGAGAAATCAGAGTGATTCTACAGCATCTTATTTAGTTACAAGGCTCCAATTGTCATTTAATAATGAGCCAGTTGTCTATACAAATAACAACCTATAATAGAATAATTTATCTTCTCTCCTTGCAGGTTGTTGGGCCACCAAGCTGGACTGCTTCACTATTCCCGTATGTAGACTTGGGCCGATCCACTTCTGCCAGAACCATTATCAGGTAACTTCACTTCATCAGGTAAACGCTTCAGATCCTTTTCTCCTCTTCCAATCCCTAAATTCCCCTTTTCAATTCCCTCTCGAGCCTCAATCCCTAACCCTAGATCACTATTTCCCCCAATTATTTCCCCAAGTTCTTATTCTCTTCCCCGTTCATCTCCTCGTTCATCTCCTCCGACTGTAACACTTCCATGGACCATCTGTTGAAACCTTCAAATGATCTGCCGAGTTCTGAAATTTTATGATGTAAAAACTGTTATGTCAAAGCAGTTCTTAAGCTTTTTGGTGGGCAAAGCAAGGATCGATCCAACTTAATTTTAAAATAGGGATTTTTTGGGCAAAATAAATTTGGAGTTGCCATCGATCTTTGGGTCATGTAGGTCGAATACATAAAAAATATATTTAAAAAAATTAATTTAAAATATAAAAAAAAATAGTCTACGTTAAACTAGAAAATTGTTTTGAAAATGATTCGTGAGTCGGTTATGTGTGAGGAATGGTGAGCACCCCATTGCGCCCAAGGTTGGTACCTAATTGATTATATGTCAGTTTTATGTTTAAAAATTATGAATTCGAATGGTATTAAATGATGATCCTCTTAGAAAAATTTAAAAAGGATATTCTTTCATACAAACAATCCTAAGAAACACACTTCCCTTATAGTCAAAAATATTTTCCATAGATTCCCCTTATAAAAGATTATTGCATTGATTTTTATTTAAAATTAAAAATAATATAATATTATATAAAAATATTCGAATAAAAGGATGCCCCTTTATATGAACAATCATCGGAAACGTGCTTCTCTCGTAGACGTGAGACTTTTCCATGGATTCCTCACACAAAACGACATTGCCTTGATTTTTTATTTGATATAAAAATATTATAGGACTATATATATATATATCTTAAGAAAAATATTCAAATAAAATGATACCCTTTTATATGAACAATCCTCGAAAACGCGCTTCCCTTATAATCGAGAGGCTTTTTCATAAATTTTTCACGCAAAACGACATTGCCTTGATTTTATTTATTATTAAAAATAATATATTGTTATATCTAAAAATTAAGAAAAATATTCAAATAAAAAGGATACTATTTTGTATGAGCAATCCTCAGAAACTCACTTCCCTTGTAGTCGGGAGATTTTACCATAGATTTTCCACATAAAATGACATTGTCTTGATTTTATTTAATATTAAGAATAATATATCACTGTATTCAAAACTTAAGAAAAATATTCGAATAAAAAGAGTACCCTTTTGTATGAGAAATCGTCGAAAATACACTTTCCTTATAGTCGGTAGACTTTTCCATAGATTTTCCACACAAACGACATTAAAAATATCTACAAAATATATTTTAAAAAAAATATTTAAAAAAAACCCAAATGAATATATATAATGCTAAAAACATATAAATATTACAAACACAAATTTAATATGTAAAAGAAACAAAAAAAAAACATTCATTATTGATGATATATGCTGAGAAGGTTTCGAAAAAAAGGATCACTTTTTTTCTCTCTCATTTTTATAATTTCTCACCCGAAAAATAAAAAAAAGAAAAGAAAAGAAATCACTATTTTTAATTTTCTTCATTTTTTTTTCTCTTTGCATGTGAGGGGAGGAACCGTTGAAACTGCTTGCATGGATGATATAAAGGTTCTGATTCTCATTTTATATAAAAATCCTTTCTTTGTATGCCTTTCGTTTTTTTTTTTTTTTTGCTGTGCATGTTAGGGAAAGGGAAAACTAACGTTTTCCCTATTAATTTTGGCTTGTGTGATGATCCAAAGGCTAAGATCTCCCCACCAACGGCCTCCTCGTCCTTTTTTGGATTTTTGTTGATATAATATCTCTACCAATGCTCTTTGTCACAGTAGCAGGGGATGCACGATTACTCACATAGACGATCGAGTACAACTGTGATGAGCGCGTGAATCTCTTAGAGATTTTGTGTGCATCTCACGTGATGAATCAAGACCCCGAATGAAAACGTATATCATACGTGCGGGTTCACGGGTAATTGAAATGTTGTGGACCGTTAGATGTTGAAGCCATATCTAACAGTCGATATTCGATCGCATGAGACATTTGGCCTTTGATTGTCGGGTCGTTTGGGTTGGGGATGTAGAATGTAATTGGACCTGTAAACAAGGAACAATAATATAAGTTAATACGATTTTCTTTTAAGTTAATATAAACTCACCCTCCAGTTTCCACATGATTGTAATTCTATTGAGTAAAATTTTGTATGCAACTGTTTTCCCCAAGATCTTGATGATTAAGGTGTTTCTCCAAGGTTTTCTAATTCTATGCTTTACTTTCACTGGAATCTTGATGCCTAGAATGCTAGTATCTTCCTCTTCTGAGTCTGGTTCATCCTCTTCGACCTCACCGGAGCTTCGGAAAATATCTCCGAATAAAGATGAGCCAGTCACTGTATCTCGCCAAGATTTGTCTGTCACATTCTTTACTTCATCGCCTGCTTCCACTAATGCCCTGATTCTTTTCCTCTCCTCTTTATCCCTTGAATCCGCCACCTTGGTCACCATGGCAACCGACGGGATTGTTGCTTGCATTCAACCTAACCCTCAAGAAATCTCCAAGAACGTAACTATTAAAAGAACATAATGATATATATTTATTTCTTTTAACTATCTATTTAACTATTCACTCTACAGTTGAGGATGAAAGACATCCGTGACTACTTTATCTTACCTATGTTCAACCACACCATTCGAAAAAAGAATTTTTTTCCAACTACACCATTGGTGGCTACTTTCAAGAACAAAATAATATATATAAATATATATAAATAAATAAATAAAAATATATATAAGTGTATGAAGTATATAATATATAAATATATATATATATATATATGTATATATGTATGATATATGTACATAAGTATATACATAAATATATATAAGTATATAGCCGTACTGTGGCAAACGATAAAACCCTTGGATTAAAGTTCTATCAATGGTTCTTATCAATTGTACTTGATTCACCAAAATTAGTGACATGACAATCTAAAAAGTGGAACCATTTAATGTTTACATCTTTCGAAAGCAAAAGTCAAAAAGGAGAGGACCTATCAATATAATACAATGGGCGACAAAAACAAGCTTTAACACTGGGTTTTTTTAAACAAATGTAATGGATTATAAATTTTGCATTTAAGAATTTGTAAATGAGTTTTTATTATTCATCATTGGGTGTTATTTAATGAATTTAAAAAGAAATGTATATGGACTTCTAATATAATGCACATGGACTTTTATATTTACAAAAAATATAAGTATATAAATATAAATAAGTATATATAGTATAATATAAGTATATACATATAAGTATAGTATATATAAGTATATACATAAATATATATATGTAAGTATATATGTATCATGTTTGATGTATGTACATAAGTATTAGTTTAAGCATATATACACAAGTGTATATATATCTTGATTTTTAAGGGCACAAGGCGCACCGAGGCAAAAAATGTCCCTGAAGTCTAGGCGCAAGGCGCAATCGCATGCCTTTCGTATGTGAGACGCACTATGTATACTATATAATATAGATCAAATATAAATTATATTTTTTACTCAAAATAACATGGTAAATAATATTATAGTTCATTAAAGATCAAAATATTCAATATCATTTCACTATCAAGTATCAACTAACAACTAACAATACACAAACTAACATAAAAAACATAGTTCAAATAGAAGAAATAAAAAAAACAAAGCAAATAACATCATCATAATGTTCCAAGTTGTGACAATTAAACAAAAAACAAATAGCATCATCAAAATGTTCCAAGTTGTGACACTTAAACAAAAAACTAAACGAAGTAGCAAACATGTAGTTCAATACATCATCACTCCAAATCATAATTATCCTTGCAAAATCCTTCATCATTGCAATCATATTGTTAATCTTCATCAATATCCTTTTCTATCTCATCATCATCATGCACCGGAGTGGGAATCGATTAACAAGTAGAGCTAGAAATTACACCTTCTCCCTTGTTAAATTTGGAAGAAGATGCATAACTTATATTCACAATCCTTGATGTTCTAGTTAAATAACTAGGATCGTGTGCTACGACAACTCTAATAACTTAACTTCATGTCAAGTCATCATCATCAAACACAAAATCATCTTTTTTGTCATCATATTCCATTCTTCCAAGTAACAACTCATTACTCTAATCAATATCCTCTAAGAGAATATGTTGGGATTTGCGGAAGCTCGAATCGACAACCGAAAGGATTCGCCAAGAGGGGTCGAGTCGGTTCTTGTATTTCGGGAGTAAGGAGATTGAAAGATAGAAAATTGCACATCGATTTATAGTGGTTCGACTTCTCAACCAAATCTACCTCCACTGCCTTAGCTCCTCACAAAGGATTTTCTAACAAATTCACTAATGTGTTCTTTCTTTTTACAGAACAAAGAGATAACCTTAACAAACTCCCTAGTTTTTCACGGGCTAAACTAGAACCTTTCCCTAGCTTTTAGCAGGCTAAGCTAGAACCAAAACCCATTTACAATGAAAGGAAATATAAACGAGAAAACCTCTCTAAGGTAGGTGTTTACAAGAATTAAGCCCACAAGAACACATATGTACAAAAGAACAGAAAAATAAGAATGAAAATCTCTTCTCTTGTGTTTGATTGCTTGGATAAGTGTTCTCTATCTTCTTCAAGTGTCCTCAGCTTGGTTTTATAGCTTGAAATGAGTTTGAAGTCGTATCTAGCAGTTGGGGATGTTTTGGAGCCGTTGGGGATTCATTTTCTGCAAAATAAAACAGCCCAAAACAAGTAGTATCAATACTCCTTCAAAGAGTATCGGTACTACCTTTGTAATATTTGAATTTTTTACTGTTGGGCTTGATATTACTGTAGCAGTATCGATACTACTGTAGCAGTATCGATACCCATTTTGTTTTCTATGTTTTTGAGCATCGGTATTGTTCATTACTATTCACACAATATCGGTACTTTTCATACCATATTGATATTATGCATATAGTACAATACTATTAAAAAAATTATGTCAATTCCAATTTAAATGAACTTTGAATTATTTTTGAAAACTTTGAAAGCTCTGAACAAATTCAATTCAAGTCCAAAAACATTTTGCCATAAATTGTTATATCAAAATATAGTTCAACAGAATAAGATCAATGATCTCAATCCTTTGGTGTTGACGTTTCAATGCACAATTATATTTTACAAACACCAAATCATTCAATCAATTTTGTGCCAATCTATTTCTAGTCTTTGTGTGAAGCTGTAAACAGTAACATTTTATATATGTTATTAAGTAATTAAAGTTATGACATGTGACAAAATATATAAAAAAGAGTTTCTTACTAGTTGGAAAACACTCCAATTTCTCTCACAACCGATGACACTACAAGTGAGACTGAGAACTCGTATGGCAAACTTTTAGAGACTAGGAGTCGATGATCCAAATGTAGGCCACCAATTCGTTGTAAAAACAAAAGTCAAACATTAGTCATCATATAAACTTTAAGTTGGTATATGGTGAATTCAAAAACTTTTAAATATAAGATAATATTATAACTCACTATAACAGTTAAATTTAATACTTGAAGCTTTTGTCTTCCTCAATCTAATGGCCATTGGGGTGCCAAAAGACCACGAGCATTATTATATATCTTCGGTTCTTCAATGATCTTGTCTTGAATTTCAAGATTCAAATTTAACCTTGCAATGCAATCAATTAAGCCTGTCATAACTTCTTCACTTGATGTCTCGAGATTATCATAACGAAGACCCGAATTTAAAAAAATAAATGGTAGCATGCAAAGGTCGGTGAAGTTGGCAATCCCATATTCTATCGATATACTCAAAAGCTTCTTTATAGTGCTCATTATTCATTCCAAAACTCTTCGAAATACCTTACTTAGCTTTATCCATAGCTTCATAAATGTATCCTATATGAGGTTTTTTCTCTCCATCAACCATTCAAAGAAGTTTAACAAGAGACCCCGATAACTTAAGAGCATACACCATATTCCTCCAAAAATAATCTTGTAAAACATAGGATTCAAATTTCTTTCCTCCTGCTTCCTTTGGACACTTCGATTAAATACATTCTTGCGAAATAACCATTTTCCTCAAATTGTTCTTTTGTGGAATTGTGCAAGAGTAATGAAAGATGTTAGAAATCTTGTTATTGTCGGTCTATGTAAATTCCTTTATTTGTGAACTTCCTCATCATGTTCACAACGGAGATGTGGCTATATATAATCATTCATAAATATGCACTTCTTCAGTGCATTCCTCACTTTAGGAAGCTTTCCAATATCCCCCGACATGAGATCGATACAATGTGTCACACAAGGAGTCCAATAAAGATTTCGTCTTTTTGCTTCTAGCATTTTTCCTTCGAGTACCAAAATAAAAAATTAATAAAAAATCCAATATTTAAGTAACTTGAATAATAAAAAAAATAAAGAAAAGAAAATAATTAAATGAACATATTTCTTGTACCGACTTTAACGTAGTTAGATGCATTATCCGTCAATACTTAAGTTACATTCTCCTTTCTCACTTCCTTAACCATCTTATCAATCATTTGAAAAAAATTGTATCTTTGACAATTTTTAAAATGTCCATTGACTTAATGAATATAAAGCCCATTGGAGAGTTGACAAGGAATTTCACAATATCCTTTTGGATGACAGAATCACGCCATACATATGAAAAAATCGAGCAACCCTTTTGTTCCCACTCATTTTGTGATCATCTAACATCTTTTGAGTGTCATCTATTTTCTTCTTGAGAAAAGAAACTCTAATCTTGTACATACTTGGAGGTTTCAAACTTAAACCAAATTGTCCGATAGCTTCATATTCTTTGAAGCTAGATTGATTTGCCTCATTGAATATTAATCCGGTATCATAGAAAATCTTCAAATTGCCCTAAAAGTTTTCTCTCTTAATTATTTCTAACAAGCTACATGCATAGGGATGGCAAACGGGCGGGTCGAGTATGGATACCCCCTCCCCCATCCCCATACCCACCTACTATTTTTCAATCCATCACCCGCCCACCACCCATGATGGGTACAAATTTTCAAATCCACACCCACCCACGCGGGTACATTTTCAAATCCATCCCCACACCCACTACCCACTAGCGACATACCCATCTAGACCCGCCTGACAACAAACTAATGAGATGTTGGAGTTGGTTCCCAGACAGTTCGTGATGGGGTAGCAGCGCATGCTTCAATTTGTCAGAGGAGTGGCTCTACGAATGTTATGGAGACATATTGTAGGGAGCATGTAGTCGCAGAGCTGGATTGTTGTGTTGCTTTCGATGTTAATGCTCATAGTGCGCCTAATATGGGTTTTGAGGGGCTAAAGAACATGAAAACTGCTGCTTTTGATGTTAATGCTTATAGTACGGTTAATTTGTGTTTGGATGGGCAGTATGGGCTAAAGAACATGGAAAGTGACGTGGTTAGTGGGATTATGGGTTTAATCAAAGAGCTGAATATTTCCCTAATTAAATACCAGATTAAAGACTAAATATCCTTAATATTAATTAAATTATATGTTATATATATAATATTAAAATTTAAATTAGTCTCTAAAATTACACCTAAATTCATAATGGTCCAAAATTTAATAGATATTTAGCTGGGCGGGCGGATGTGGGGTGGGCAGATGCGGGGCGAGCGGATGCGGGGCGGGTAATGTCTCAAACCCATTACCCGCCCACCACCCACGATGGGTACCACTTTATAAATCCACACCCGCCCACTACCCGCTAAAATTATATCCATCCCCGCTCCAATTGGAGCGAATGCGGTGCGGAATCCACGATACTGTACCCGTTTGCCATCCCTACATGCACATCTCCCTCCTTTTTTGTATTAGCTTTTAGAGTGACAAAAAAGTCCATTGGACCCTTGGTTCTTGATTTTTTGGGTAAGGGTCTCTCACTCTTCTAACTTGAGTTATCCCCACTTGAGTCTAATATGTCAAGTTCTTCTTCTTTATTATACTCATCAATGCCATGAGTCAACTCTTACGATAACATTAAATTTGCAACCTTTTTCTCTTCCTTTTTAGTCATGAAATTATTTACTTTCTCTATTAAATTTTCAGGGCAATTAGGACATTTAGTCACATTCCGAAATCCTCCAACCAAATGTTGTTTTATTTGATATACTCCTCCTTTACAAACTTTATTACAAAAAATGCAAGTCCAATAATTCTTGTTCGTCAGCTCTGGCATTCCATATTTATTTGTGGGATCTATAGCAGTCGATGATCCGATTGAAGCTGTTCCACTTCCGGATTCAATTTAATATTTAACTACAATAATTGAAATTCATAGTTTTTAGTAACAATTATCTTAACAATATATGGAAACAGGTAAATAAAAATTTCTTTAACATGTCCAAAATGAATTTCTTTGGGCAGAAGCATAATACATTGGAGTCGAACCGTATGAATTTTAGCTAATTTTAGTATAATAGTTTTTACATTATGTTAACTGATTTTAGCTTTAATTTTCTTCTAATTAAAACTTAACTGATTATTTATTTGTTGATATGCTAAGTATGAATTTGTGATTAAGTTATTAATACAAATAAATGATTTATAGAAACGAAATAAAAAAAGAAATAACCCATTCATGCTCCGTTAAGTATGAATTTGTGATTAAGTTACTAATACAAAATAATGGTATATGAAAACGAGTGTGCCTGGGTAGATAATTGAAAATATTCCATTCATGCAATAATGCATGCCAAACCACAAACTTCACAATAAATTGATTAAGTAAGACTCAAAAGAAACAACTCACTTTACAATAAATAAAAGAAATTGATTAATTAAGAAGGGGATTACTTAAGGGGTGAGTCAGTGGTAAAGAAAGAGAAGGGGTGAGTCGATGGTAAAGAAAGAGAAGGAGTCGAGGAGAGGAGAGGAGGAGAAGGGGATTACCTGGTCGACGTTCGACGGTGGTGACTGTTGTGACTACCGGTGGAGAAGAGAACGGTGGAGGTAGTGAAGAAGTGGTGAGTACGTGCGATGGAGAGAAAAAGATAAGTTGAAGATTTTGGTTTGGGGCTTATTTTTAACAGGTTAGGCTTTTTCTAGGTATAAAAATATAATTATTTATTAATATATTAAAATAAAAAAAAAATCCTAGAAGCGCATGGGCGTTGCGCCCGGCACCCGACTCAGAGGCGCGCGCCTCATGGTGCTTTTCGTATACAGCCTCGCTCCAACCCAAACTGACTTTTTTTCGCCGCTCTACTGCGCCTCACGCCTAGACACACGCTTTGAAAACCAAGATGGATATATATATATATATATATATATATATATATATATATATAAGTATACATTCATACATTAGTATATATGTATGATGTATGTATGATGCATGAATATATACTTATATATATATCATAATTTATTTATTTTTAAAATAAAAGTAAAAATAATAAAAATGATTGTTGGAAAACTAAATTTATCATAATATATATTTAAATGCATTATCAAAATATGATAAATTATAAATAATAACATTTAAAATAATATAATTTAAGACTAAAGTCTAAGGGTTTTGGTCTACAGTTAAACATGAGTGCATCAAAATATGATAAATTATAATTAATAATATTTAAAATAATATAATTTAGGACTAAAGTCTAAGGGCTTTGATCTATAGTTAAATATGAGTGACTAAAATAAAAGATTCTAAAATTAAGATTCACATTTAATAATTATGCACATTAAAGAAAGTAGAGAAAATTAAAAGTAATTAGAATATACTCAGGACTAAATTGCATTGAATTGAAAACTCAAGAAGATATTTACAATTAAACCATAACTTTAATGAAAACAATGGAAAACCAAATTACAAAGTAGAAAAATGGTGGTTGTTGGAGGAGCGTGAAAATAATTAAACAAAAACATTTATTGGACACTGAGGGACTGTTTGTTTACTTAAGAATGATTAAACGCTGAATGATTCAAATGCTGAATGATTAAACACTCTGTATGAATTAGCTCTAAATGTGACATGTTGTTTGATAATAGCTCTGAATCATTCAAAATGCACTTTGATGCTGAATCATTTAGAATGTACTTTGATGCTGAATCATTCAGAGGTGCGAAACAAACGCGCTGAATAATTCAACATTCAGCGCTGAATAATTTCATTCAGCGCTGAATAATAGCGTTGAATAATTTCATTCAGAGCCAAACAAACAGCCCCTAAATCCTAATTTTGACGTGATTCACTTCTTCATTTCTTCTCCCACAGCGCCACACCTTGGATCTGATACTTGATCAATGGCCACGATTGGTCTGTGTTACTTCCACAAAGATTGCTGATGTGGCGATTCTTAAAAAATATGCTCATTAAATGGTGATTTACTGAGCCAAACAAATCCCCATTTTTAAAGAGAAGTGGCGACAAAGAAAATTAGGAGACTAAATTTTTCAAAAAACTATATTCAAATTATTACATAAAATAAATTAAACTTATAAATATTTAAATTAATGTTATATAATATAATAAAATTATGTTCAGTAAATAAAGTATTTAATATAGTAAATTTAATGATTATAATTAAGATTTATAATATAAGAATTATAATTAATATAGAAAGTAAATTTCTTAATTTAATTATCATAACTAACCATTTGTTTTAAGTTTTAAAAAAAGTAGTCATATTAATTATCATAGTTTATTATAAATTTAAAATCTCACAACTTTCTTGATTGTAACTTATAAGTCAGGTAAATATCAAGTCAAATAAATATCAGATAAGTTCAATAATAAGCGGAATCATTTACAAGTTGAATCAATTACAAGTCATATTCATAATAGGTCAAGTTGATAACAAGTCGGATAATATCAATTATTCACTAAGTTAATATCGGGTTCAAATTCATATTACTCGGATGTATGTCGGGTTTAGTTATCATATTATCAATTCAATTTGGGTTCAAGTCAACTCCAGTTCAAACTCGAATCGATTTCGAATCTCCACCACCTCGGGTCATAAACAATTTTGACTCAAATCAGTTTTGCAGATCGAGTCAGGCTTTTACATCTCTAACTCCAACCACACCCTAAATATAGGTAACCAACTCCCTAAAAATATCTTTTAATATTTGCATTACTAAAAATCCCCCACTAATGTAAATAAGTATGGAATTTGAATACGAGAAAAAAGTAACAACGAAATTAGCCGCGTAAGTACTAGTCAATGTATGTGGAACTAATACATAGTGGAATGAACAATTATTCTTTTAATGAGTGAACAAATCTGAGACTTGTTAAAATAGGAGTAAACTCGTAGCACACACCTAACTTCTTCACCAAGTAAGTTCCGTGATAGATCAATAAATTTAGCCTATATACATCGGGATATTGGTAAATGCTATACAAATATCGTCCAAAGTCTTTCATAGAAGGTGGTTAATCCTTCACATTTACGTAGGTGATTTCGTCAAGTCTATCTCGAAATAACCGCCCAATTAGGGATATGAAATTATTAAGAGCATATAGAAAGCTCAACCTCTCAATTTTTAAAATTTAGTTAATTCATTAATCCTATCTCACAAGGACCACCCAAAGCCTGAGATATAAATTCATTAAAAACATTTAATAGTTCATTTTTTTAATTCGGTGAGTATATAACGTCCGTCTCACAAGGACTACCAAATCTTAGGTTATGAACTCATTAAGAGCATAAAACTCAAAATCTCAAGTTAGTTAATCCATCAAGCCCGTCTCATTAGGACTACCTAAATCTTAGGCCATAAATTCATTAAGAGTGTAAAGCTCATCCTTTCACACCGGTAGATTCATCAAGTTCTTCTCACTAGAACCACCCAAAACCTGGGCTATGAGTCCGCTAAGAGCAAAAGCTCAACCTTAGGCATATACATTGTTCTCCATAGCGATAATTAAAAATGTACATTATGAGTATTTTTATGGTTTCGTTTGATCACATTATACTTAGAAGACTATGTTGGGGTCTACAATGAATTCCTCAACTACATGGACTTACGACTCAACCCATCGACAAATCATAAATCATTTCCTTCACACTCTTAATTTAAGGGGTTAATAAAATCAATAATTTGTTTTAGACACCTCCAAAATCTATAATATTTATAGGGTAGAGAACTATTTCCAATTACCCACTTTTTATAACCTTAATGTATTTAAATTAGTATCATATTAGATATACAAACAATTTTCCTTCAATTTTACTCCAAGAGAATTAAAGTAAATTAATTTATTCTATGGTATTTTTTAATTTCACATTTAAAGTTAAAAATAGTAAAATATATTTTCTTTTTATATAAAAATGAGAAATAATTACTTTTTAACCATGTGAAAAAAGCACCTATAATCTATCAAATATATGTATTTTTCATACCTTTATATTTAGAGAAAATAACCTCAGTGACCAAAAATGCCTTATAATTTACGATTTTAACCAACTTTTTTTGGATTTGCCAAAATGACCAACTAAATCGCAATGCGATCGATAATTCGCAACGCGATCGATAATTCGCAACGCGATCTCCAGTATCGCAAATCAGTTTCCAGATTCGCAACGTGATTCTAACTATCGCATTGCGATTTTCCAAATTCGCGTTGCGATTTTCCTAATTTGCAATACGAATACGTAAATCGCAATGCGAATACGTAAATCGTAATGCGAATACGTAAATCGCAATGCGAATACGTAAATCGTAATGCGAATACGTAAATCGCAATGCGAATACGTAAATCGCAATGCGAATACGTAAATTGCAATGCGAATCTGACTATCGCAACGAGATTCTGACTATCGCAACGAGATTTTGACTATTGCAATACTGAATTTCAAATTCGCAACTCGATTTCTGAATTCGCAACAGGTTTTAGTTTCGCAACACAAATGTTTTGGGTATATAACTACGCAACAGCAGCAACTCATAACCTAAATCCCTAAATCGCAACTCATTCCATCTCCATCTATCACTCTCTCCGGCGACATCCGTTCCTATATCCAACGACATCCTTCCCCATCCGGCAACATGTTTTAGTTTCGCAGCTCGTTTGTTTAGTAAATTAATTTACAATAATGAAATCATCTAATGTTGATCATGTTTGGATAGATTTGTGTTTTGGAGGGTCATGGGAGAATGTTCATGGTGTTTTACAATATATGCCTTTACCCATGAATCTTCAACTAAAACTGTCATTAAAAAGTTAACTTATGAAACTCTAATGTTACGTATTGCAAATAAATTGAATTTAGAGCCCCTAAGTGGATTTAGGCTATCTTATCAGAGAAATGGTAAAGTTTATTTGTTAACCGACAATGAAGATGTTGAACGATTCATTGCTTACATTAGTGTTTCAAGTGATGATGTTACATTGTATATTGTTGAACCTAGAAGTAGTGAAGTTGGGTCAGTAGCGGGTAGTAATCAACTAAGTTTTTCAACCACAGTTTATGGTGCTCAAAATTTAATGGTTCCACCACAATTTCATCACCAAGCAAATATTATTTCACCACATTTCCAATACCAAACACAATCTCAAAACCCACAACATTTCCCTAATCCAAATCCCAATAAACTTTCAGCACCAAATTCCAGTTTTCGTATTGACCAGTTAGACGATGATGAGCCAACAGAAAAAATTGTGAGTACTAGTCAGTATTCGAAATTTGATATTGGTCAATACCCGGACTTTGATCTTGGTCAATACTCGGATTTTGATGATTTTTCAGAAGAAGAAACAGACTCTGCGTGTAATGATTTTGATATTGGTCAATACCCGAATTTTGATGATGAAACAGCCGTTGCCGAGGAAGATGTTGTTGATGATAATGAGGAAGAAGTTACGACTGTAAATGAACATGTTGAACATCCATTCTGTAATTCATATAACCTTGAATAAGAAAAAGAAGAAGAAGAAATCCCCAAAGAAAAGTCCCCAAAGAAAATGCCACGGGAGTATAACTGGAATATGCCAGAATTACTTCAGATACCAGAAGAAGAGTTGGTAAAGATAGCAGTTGATTATTACACAAAAATTATTCGTATCAAGAAAGATGATTGTTTTGATACAAAGGAAGACTTGAAGATAGCTTTGTATACGAAATGTGTGGAAGATGGCTATCAACTAAAAGTTAACAAATCAAGCAAAGATCATTTCGAAACAAGGTGTATGATTGACAAAAACTGTACGTGGCGTATGATTGCAAAGAGGATAAAAGATTGCGAAATGTTTCAAGTTAGGACTTTTATTGATAAACATACATGTTCAAGAACCCAAGTTTTTCCTCACCATAGACAGGCAAACAAAAAGGTGTTGTGTGGTTTTCTGGCTGAGTTAATGTTTTTGAATGGCAGGGTATATCGGTGACATGAAATTATGACTGACATGAATGCTCAGTTCAAGATTAGTATCTCATATTCTCAAGCTTGGAGAGCCATATGTTATGCCTTGGAATTGTTGAGGGGGTGGCCATGTTATAAAAGTTGCTATTCATCTAAACCAAGATGATTCAAGCGCATACGCTATGGATTGCTACACTACAGAAGTATATCGACAGACTTATGTCGAGATTGTATACCCTATTCCACATCCTTCTGATTGGGACATACCAGATGACTTACAAACAATTTTTCCACTAGCCATGGACAGAAGGCTACCTGGTCGACCAAAAAGTCACGATCGTATACCGTCTAAGGGTGAAGAGAAGAAGAGATCGACATGTAGTCGGTGCAAGGAAAGTGGTCATACAAGGTTGACATGTGGATCACCAGTGCCATCACAATCATCTTTTCCTCTACCAAAATATGGATCCTCATCAAAATCCCAATCACAACCGGCTTCACCTTTTGGGACTGTTAACTTAGGTGATTTTTAAATGCAAACGTTGTATTATGTGTATATTATGTGTGAACTTTTAACATTTTCAGTTAGGCATGTATTAGTAACTTGAGTTTGAACATTGCTATGATATGTTCAGTTGTTATCACTTATTAGACATTCATTTGACTATCGCAACGCGAATATAACTATCGCAACACGGAAATGACTATCGCAATGCGGAATTGACTATCGCAACGCGGAAATGACTATCGCAACGAGAGAATCGCAATGCGAAATGAAAATCGCAACGAGAGAATCGTAATGCGAAAATGAAAATCGCAACACGAATTTAGTTTCGCGTTGCGATTTTCATTTTCGCATTGCGATTCTCTCGTTGCGATAGTTATTTCCGCGTTGCGATTGTCTGTTTTGCATTCAACATAATGCAGATTGAAATCAACAAATCAACTATTACATTTCAATCAATTAAACAAGTACAAATAATAATTATGTACACATCAATTAAACAAATCAACATTTACAAATCATCTTTTACAAATCAATTAAACAATCAAAAAATAATAATAAGAATTATTTCCTCATCAATTATTGAATCAAATTTTGTACCCTTACATCCATTTCACGCAACTCACTTCAGGATTAACCTGCAGAAACCAAACATTGAATCAACAACACTTTCTACACATCTAAAACCTACATACAACAAATTATTGAATTATATCTACTTAACCAAACATTTTCAAACCAAAAAGAGTATATATGTTTAACAACACTTGCATTTGACTTACAAATTATTTATGGACACTTTCATAACGCGGATGCAGGTAGGCAACGTCTCGCATATATCGTTCTAGCCATAAAATACCGAAACCACAAGCCTACTGCACCTTTATCTCTATCGGTGAGAGGTAGAAACTGTGTACTTCCTGTCGTCAAACGTTCCAAGCACATGCATACGAGAGGACCACAATCCCCTCTGGCTTCCTTCGTTTGTTGTGACGCGGTCTCGTCTCTGATAACTGTAACATTGAACTTCTTTGGCTTCTTATTTCCAGAATTAGTCCAATAATTAATTGCATCCAAGAATTTAGCCAAATGAGAGCTCCATCCCTTAATAATATCTCTCAAATCAGACAATGATATGTAATTTATCATGTTGTCATATACTATTGTCTTTAGGGATGGGAGCTGAAGCTCGACGAGAAGCCAATGAGTACGTTCCAAAACAGGGATAAACACCTGCATCGAAATGTAATAATTCAAATTGCGCAGTTATTTATGAACACCTTTAAAATATTTAAACAAATAAATACTAACCTTATCGACCTCCCACCATGCAGGATAAAGTTTAACTTGTCCATTAGCCAACACATATGATTCCTGTCGTTGATTCTTCAAGTGAACTACGTGAAAAGACGTCGACATAATTGTATATAGCATTTTTTTATATTTTTCTTCAATTTCCTTACAATTAGAAGACGTGTCACCCATGCATCAATATGTTGTTTTACAAAAAAAGACATATATTAGTGAATTACATAAATTTTTAAAAAAATTAATCAAACTGAAATATAAGAAGAAATATAAGACTTACCCCTCCATCGAAATATTCGTTGTCTTCAACCCCTAATAATACACCCTACCAAGACCGTTCAATCAACAAATGAATATCATCGTTGAGTTTGTATATGTCAGCGTAACACCCTTGGCTCCGCTCATGTAGATAAAAATCATATGCGGTCTTAGCCCAAAGGGTATTATCCAGAATTGTTTCCGGTAGTTGTTTCCTCTCCATTTCATCTGCCGGAATGGTACTGGCCGGTAACTTATACGAAAGCCAACAGTCATCCATCATGTCCGGTACGTGAGGGGGCTTCTCAATAATTCGATATATTACGCCGTGTGAATCGGGCTCTAGAATGTTGGGATGGACCTCTTCAACGATGACAGTGGCCTCTTGAACGGTGTGAGGGGACTCTTGAGAGATGATAGGGGCCTCTTGAACGAAAGGGGAGGCCTCTTGAACGATGACAGGTGAGTCGGGCTTTTTCTTACGGATTCTTCGCACTATTGGGGTGAACGGAGACGTAATGGCACGTGCACGCCGTCTGATGCGTGAACTCCGTCTTGCAAGAAAAACCCGACGTAGAGCATCCATCTTAGCGGGCCGCTAAAAATAAATTAATACATAAATCAGTAAATAAACAGACATGATATTAAATAGTGAAAACAAAGACAAATATATTTCAAACTTGCACGGTATTCACCCAAGTCATTATTATATCATTGGTCACAAAATGCATCAGATAACATTCCAGAAGTAAGCACTTATATAAACATTTAAAATGACAACATATAGGTTTAGTCCAGGTTCAATGACAACATAAAGAGTAGTAGTTTATTCTTGAAACTTAAATTTTTAACACTATGAAGTTAGTATTTGTCTTTTGGTTGAAGTAATGCAATTCATTCAAGTTTCAATTTGCAAAAGAAGAATAGAATCTGAAACTTAAAATCGCAACGCGAAAATGACTATCGCAACGCGAAAATGACTATCACAATGCGAATTTGACTATCACAATACGAATTTGACTATCGCAACGAGAGAATCGCAATGCGATTTTCATTTCGCATTGCGATTCTAATCGCATTGCGATTCTCTCATTGCGATAGTCATTTTCGCGTTGCAATAGTCATTTTCGTATTGCGATAGTAAACTATTCTTCTTCTGCAAATTGAAACTTGAATGGATTGCATTACTTCAACCAAAAGATAACCAAAAACAAATACTAACTTCACAAGGTTAAAGAATAAACAATTAAACAGTATTGGCAGCAACCGAATGAATTTACTAAGCAATCTAAGTGAAATTACGAGTAAATTTATCATCAAGTTAAATATGAAAAATATTAAACTTACCTCGTTGCGTAGAGTATGAACCTCGTTTTGCAACGATGCTACAATCTCACGTAGAGCTGCTACCTCACCACGTAAAGTAGACACCTCAACACGCCATGCACCATTGTTATCGCGTAAAGTACTGACCTCCTCACGCAAGGCATTGACCTCATTATGTAACTCCCCTAACTCATCCCGTGGAGGTGGAGGTAGAGGTGGAGAACAGGGAGATAAACGTCGTGGCATCTTTGCCGGTCACCTATCATGAGGTGATGGTGGAGAAGAGGCTCGATGATGTGACAGAATAGGCGATGACTCTCGTTGTGGAGGTGTATATTCGGGTCGATCAGGTGATGGCTCTGGGTGAGGTGATGGCTCTCGAAGTGGTGGCTGCTCATCATCCGTGCCATCAAAAAAAATGCTTACTAGCTTGCCACCAATCAGTGGCAAGCTCAGCTTTCGTGGGTGTCAGCCTCTATAATGGAGTGTTGGCCTCCTAACAATATAAAAGCTCAAACAAAGTTAAACGTGTACTAGTAATAACTTGTTTATAAACATATGGTAGTATTTGTGTTAACTTACATTATTTATTGTAGTATACGGTAGTAAATCTTCCCATTGCTGCAAGGACTGTTTCCTCTTCCAGGAAATAGCTATAAGAATATCATTAGAAGTTTTTAATTCATATGTCTGCATGGCGGGAAATGCCTCAAATATCCAAATCTACAAACAATATAATAACAAACATTAGTAATTGTTAAAGAATTAATTATAATTTTGGAAACATTATATAAAAATTATTACCTTAAAGGCCTAAATAAAGCCTGACAAAGTGTATTTGGAACCATCGCCACGCAAACTTTTCCGATCATCAAAGGCAGACGACAACTTATTCCATGTAGCTCTCCATAGATACGAACCCCACAGAAATAGGTTCCATGCATTTAGGTCCTCTACCAATTTAATTAGATCATTAGGAATAGGTTGTCGGGCCTCTCTGCCTAAAAAGCCGGCTTGCAAAAGTATTAGAAGGCATACTCGGACAACATCGACGTCATCCATCTGAGTAAAACCATCTTTCTTATTCAATAATCTCGTCAAGTCTTCCACGTGTAAATTCGACTTCTCCGTTGACAGCTCAGGAAAAACCCGGGAAAACCATGGTAGGCGGGTAATATGTCTAGTGTACCGATCTACATCTTCGTGTCTGAAGTGTAGACCGGTGATTAAGCAAAACTCCTCCCGCCCAAAACACGTATACGCCGGTGGAAAATCAAACCATATCTCTTCATCACGACGTTGTATAGTCTCTGGTAGATCTCTAGTCATGGTTTGAAGAAACAGATGGGTCAACATAGCATCTCCACCCGGATGTTGTACTTTCAGCCATGGCCCGAAGCAAGTATCCTCAAATATTTTTCTTTGTGCAGGTGAAAGCTTCGACGCAATTGTTTTGGCCAGGCTTACTTTATTTCTTAAGGTTAATTGAGCCGAATAAAAGTTCTGCAAAAACAATAAACATACCAATTTAGATATACCAAAAACTACACTGTGAAGATATAACAAGAACAATAAACATAAAGAGTAGTAGTTTATTCTTCAAACTTAAATTTGCAACACTGTGAATTTAGTATTTGTTTTTGTTTTTTGGTTGAAGTAATGCAATTCATTCAAGTTTCAATTTGCAGAAGAAGAATAGTTTCTGAAACTTTAAATCGCAACACGAAAATGACTATCGCAATACGAAAATGACTATCGCAACGCGAATTTAACTATCGCAACACAAGAATCGCAACGCGAAATGAAAATCGCAACGACAGAATCGCATTGCGATAGTCATTCTCGGTTTCAAATACTAAAATTGAAAGAAACTTGAATGGATTGCATTACTTCAACCAAAAGACAAAACAAAGACAAATACTAACTTCACAGGGTTAAAGATTAAACAGTTTTAGCAGTATTGGCAGCAATCGAATGAATATAATAAGCAATCTAAGTAAAATGGTTAATCTATTATTGAAAACACCAGTAAACTTATCATCAATTTCAATATGAAAAACCTAATAATAATGCAAAAATTTCAAAATAAAAATAATTAAAAAAACTAACCCTCGGTGGTTGATTTGGTTGATTTCCCATTTCTGACCCGTGAATGATTTTGCCGGAGATGGAGACTGATATCGTCGGAGATGGGGACTGATTTCATCGGAGATGGGGACAGATGTCGCCTTAGAGAGTGAGAGATGGAGATGAGATTGAGTTGTGATTTAGAGTTTTAGGTTATGAGTTGCGATTACGGGATATACTGTGGACGGTTCAGTGTTCCGATATATTAATATATTCATGTTTGGAATTTGAAAAAAATACGCGTTGGATATGAATGGCGCTATGTAAATTGCATTGCAATGGTAAGATTCGCGTTGCGATTTACGTATTCGCATTGCGATTTACGTATTCGCATTGCGAATTAGGAAAATCGCAACGCGAATTTGGAAAATCGCAATGCGATAGTCAGAATCGCGTTGCGAATCTGGAAACTGATTTGCGATACCGGAGATTGCGTTGTGAATTATCGATCGCATTGCGATTTAGTTGGTCATTTTGGTAAATCTAAAAAAATTTGGTTAAAATCGTATATTATAAGGCATTTTTGGTCACTGAAATTATTTTCTCTTATATTTATATTGGGTTGATCCGAATTTGGAGTCACAAGCATAAGCCTTGTTCTACAAGAGAAGCCCAAGAAAGATTACCGTCATCACTGCAATTATAACGGATGGCTAACACCACATCTGGTTTCATATGCCGACTTGGAAGCCAAGAAACGAACATGAAAGAACATGTAATCAAATCAAGGAAATGAATTCAGTCCACCAAAACTATCCATCACCATGTCAATGTTGATGAAAAGAATTGCATTCTTCACCAAATCCACACCTAAACCCTCCCCTTCTTTTCCTTTTAAATATTTAGAATCTCCCCTTCGTTCATGTCCAGCACAAACTGGTGCCGCCGATTTTTCTGGAGAAGGCGATATGGTGTACTCAGACCCACCGGAATCAGCCACTGTCAACTCCCTTTTGCCCAACCTCCTTCAACCACGTGTCGTCATCTACGATGGGGTCTGCCATCTTTGCCACCGAGGTTTTTCTTTCCCTCTTTTACCTTTCTCATTCTTTGGACAGAAATGGATTTTCAGGGATTGGGTTTTGTTTACCGTCGAATGTTTTCTTACTTTTTGCCGGTGGTTTTGTTTATTTAAAGGGGTTAAATGGGTGATTAAAGCTGACAAACACAGGAAGATCAAGTTTTGCTGTTTGCAGTCGAAGGCTGCTGAACAATACTTGAGAGTTTGCGGCGTTGATCGAGAGGATGTTCTTCATCGTTTCGTTTTCATTGAAGGCCTTGGCGTTTATCATCAAGGCTCCACTGGTTTGTTCTCTCAACCGTTGAATTTCTTCCAAATTATGTTATGCCATTTTGTATTGGGTTTGTCTTGGAAATTGTTGTTCAGTTCTTTTTCGGTTGTATTCCGCCCGTAGATTATATGCTATTCAGAGAAAATATCATTTTAGATTTAGAATTCTTTTGCCTTTGAAACTCGGAAATTCTAGTTCAATAAGGAAAAATACATTGCGGTCAAAGGTGGCAGTTGAAAATTATAGAAGAAATTTCTGGCACCACTTCCCTAATTCCAGAAGGCCATTTTTGAGAAATGGAAAAAAAATTGATGACAAGGTGGTATGCATATCTTCTATGGGTATTTTGTTCCATATTGACCTAGAGAAAACTCCAAATGGCTTTTAGGGTATTGGATATTCACTGTTACTAGTGTTGAATATGATTATGTGACGCCATAGTGTACTAAATTGCTCTCTCGGTTACGGACGTTGTGGAAATTATGACGTGATTTATTTTCTTAAAATATTATGTTTCTATATTGCGAATGCGGTTGCCGTGACGGGTATTCTTGGAAAATGTTATGATGTGGTCGCAACGTAGTGTTACGGCCGTAATTTAGTATTATGTGTGATGCACCTGAGTTTTATGCAATGAAATTGAACAATATTCCCATGGAAAAGCTTCTAAAACTTAAATGTAGGCTAAAGTTAATTTCTTGATGCTTATCAGATTGAGAATCTTATTGCTTGCTGTATATCTATTTATCTGCCTTTTGAAATTGAACATTAAGTTAAAATTGGTTGTTCTGCAGCTGCACTGAGAGTGCTATCATACTTGCCACTTCCCTACTCTGCTTTAAGTGCATTCTTGATAATTCCAACTCCATTGAGGGATATAGTTTATGATTTTGTTGCCAAGCGGCGTTACCACTGGTTCGGCAAGAGTGAAGACTGCTTAGTTTTGCAAGAGAGTGAACTATTGGAGCGTTTCATCGATAGGGAAGAACTTATGTTTCGTAATCAGTCAAAATTGTAAGCTGGATTCCCTTGAATATAAAATCAGACAAGTTTACTTTATGGTAGATGCCATTGTTTACCTATTTCTCAGTTGGATGTAAAATGTATACCAGAAAAAGTTCTCAACTTGGTTGTAATAGATCGTGAAACTTTATTTCTTATTTAGTGATCTAAATACTAGTATACTACCTGGGTCATCTGTTGTTTCTGTCTGAAGAACGATTCGGTTTTATGAACAACCAATAGATAATGAATGAGATAAAACAGAGAACAACTTTTGCTCAGAATTATTATCTTAAAATTGCAAAATTGTCTCTGTATCATATTCTGATCAAGAGCGTCTGGTACAAAGCTTCCTTCAAAACTACTTATAATAACAGCGAGTCACAATGACTTCTTAATCTCCAAAGGAAGCAGAAAAAGAACAAAAGCTTTCTCCAATACCTAAACTAGTTATTACAACATACGTTAAAATGTTACTAAATTTACATTCTTAGTAAGAGGCTTTTTGTCAATTGGTGCCGGTCTATTCTTTCCAGTCCTTGTCTACGTGATCCGTAGCCCATTTGACTGCAGCATGACCAGCTTGCGGCCCTCCGGGCAATCCGCACTCATTTATAGTATCAGCCATGTCAACGAAAGGTATGACCAAGGGTGTTCTAGGACCACCATATTCAGTAAGCAAAAAAGTACTGAATATCCGTTGAAAATAATCAGAAACAACATCATTTGAGTGCTTGTATAATTAGATAGGTCACCATAGCAACATAACAACTAATGTTTATTCCAATATTGCATACAAATTAGAAGTATTGGTTTAGTATATTGTTCTTTGTCACTAAGAACAAACTTGATTTCCATTTTTCTTCCAACAATCAGTCTAGATGAAAGCAGCAAAGACAAACAAGAGGCCTTTTCCTCCCTCCCTCCCTCCCTCCCTCCCTCCCTCCCTCCCTCCCTTCCTCCTCCATGAATAAGCTATTCAGTTTGTTTAAATTCTTTGATCACACTCCTAGGTTTTCTAGTTAAGCAGATATCTGCCTAAACAGATGAAACAATTTTCTCCGTTTTAACTAATTATGCTGCGGAAATCCAAGTCTTTCACCTTCATTTCATAATCATCTCATTTGAACTTCGAAGTCTATGTTACTCGGATTTAGGTACAAGTGTCAGACACGAGTATGTATTCAACACTGGAATGTTTAGATTTTTCTAAATTTGTCAGACAAGAGTTCATGCTAACATAGTTTAAAGTTCAAACCTTCTGGTAAAGTTGGTGCTTTTAGTTTATTTAGCAAGTGGTCTTCATGAAAATTATGAATGGGGTATTCTATTCTAAAATAACAGAAATCCAATCCAACAGTAATCTTCAGTTTTCCAGTTAAACAACAATCATACGCCCCCACCAGTCATCAAAATAAGAAGAAAATTTGGTGAAAGACAGTACCTCAACACAGATTCCTACAACTTCTTCAACCGAGTCTCCATAAACACCCTCCTTGGACAGTTTCTTGAGCAGATGCGATCTAAATTTATCCGTTTCCTGAAGTAATCCAAATTAATAAAAACAAGTGAAGTTTCAGTCAATGAATCATACCCAAGGTAGTTAAGAGGCATAAAGATGCGAGAGGAAGAAGAGAGAACTTACAGCACCAGCATTAGCTTTGTAAGCTGGAAATGCTGAATTGCTGATAATCAAAATAACGGACATATAGGTGGGACAAAACTCCTACACAATATGTTTCTTTGATTAGGTGATCTGTTGTAGTCCTTAGAGTTAAGACTTTGATTGCACTAACTCTCAGTTGGCTGGCAGCCTGGCACTGTTGATGAACTTGGAAATGTATGAATTCTGGGCAATCTATGTTGAGGCGGTTAAGAGGTACTGAATTTATTAGGTTAGATGTGGCGTGCTTGCGTGTGTATTGTAATAAAGATCCGAGACAGAACTTGTTAATCTGTGTTTTGAGTAGGGATGGCAACTCAACCCGAATCCGACGGGTTCCGACCTGACCCGACCCGATCGGGTCGGATTTTTTTAAAAAAATTTCGGGTTCGGGTCGGGTCGGGTCGACCCGATCCGATCCGACCCGACCCGAAAAATATATATAATTTTATCCTATATATTTAGGGATAATTACAATAATGTCCCTCCATATATAATTTTTTTCAATTAAGTCACTGTTTTCATTGAATAAATTTTTTTTATTATTATTTCGGGTCGGTTCGGGTCGGGTCGGATTTCTAAGTCATATATTCGGGTCGGGTCGGGTCGGGTGAAACCTTAATTTCGTCGGGTCGGGTCACGGGTGAAAAACCCTTTCTTCTCGGGTCGGGTCGGGTGGCCCAAAAACCCGACCCGACCCGACCCATTGCCATCCCTAGTTTTGAGGGGGAAATGCTGACCCCAATTAATTTTTACGAATAAAATATCTTGCTAGTTTGATATGTGGCATAATTACACAATATTTTAGTATAATTACACATTTGGTCTCTGTTATTTATATATTCTCTCAATTTAATCCAACTTTTAATAAATTAAAATAAATTTAATTCTCCATTCGAATGATGCCATGTGTCGTGCCACATGTAACCATTCGATTAGAATACCAACTTTATTTTAATTTAATATATTTATTTTTTACCGATCAAAGGTGCACACGTGTCACCTTTAGTTGAAAAAAAGAAAAACAAAACAAAGTAAATTAGGGCCAAAAGGATTTGAACTAAAATCACTTGGGAAACTATATATACTTTAAAAAATATTTTTTATATTAACTTATTAAATATATTTTATTATTAACTTAATTTAAAAATATATATTTTATGTTTACATATTTTAAAATTAAGATAAGAATAAAATATATTTACTAATTTAAAATAATAATATAATATATTTAGTAAATTAAGATAAAATATACACTATAAGAAGTTAAAATAATAATAAAATATATTTTTAAAAGTTTAGATAAGAATGATATATGTATTTTTAAATTAAGTTAATAATAAAATGTATTTAATAAGTTAATATAAAAAATATTAATTAAAGTTGATGTATATATCATTTTGTTTATTTTGGATTAAGTATTGGTAAGTATTGGTCTTGGCTCAATGATTGGGTACGTACTTGATTTTTCAAGAGAATCAGGTTTGAATCATTTTAGTCTTAATTTGCTTTGCTTTGTTTTCTTCCAACAAGAGGGTGACACATGGCATTAATCAAATAATGACACGTGAAACGAACATACCACCAGTAACATGTGACATGATGCAATTGGAGGATTAAATTTATTTTAATTTATTAAAACTATGACTAAATTGAGAAAATATGTAAATAATATGGACCAAATATGTGATTATACCAAAACACCACATCACATAATATGTTAATTGTTAACGACAATCAACCCATGGTGACCACATCTTAATTAAATAAAACTGAAATTGATCATATCTTAATTAAATAAAAATGAAATAATTATATATATTATATATTTTAAAATTAATAAAAAAATTTGGACTAAACAAAAACATAAATAATAAATCATATAGTTAAACCTTTTAAATTCTACTCGTTCAAATACTCACTCATATTCTTATATATTACATATGTCTACTCTGTGTTAGGGTAGGTATTTACGTAATGCGGCTGGAATCTTTTATTGATCGATGTGCTGTGACAAATTTTGACCGTAAATATGTTTTTTTTTCCTCTTTAAAATTTTCATTTTTCTCAATAGCACGAAATAATGGATATTTTCAGATGGAAAATAATATATTTTTCATTTTTAAAATCTTTCATGGTTTATCTGTATTATCAAGAAAAGCTTCAAAATTAAAAAAGAAAAAATGGCAAATGAGGGGAAGCAATATATTTTGGCGATTGAAGCTAAGCTAGCCAACAGCTACCATAGCCCTTGACCTTAACGAGCATTCGCATAATATATATGAATAAAGCATATGCTTAGGCAGCTAATCTCACAACCAATCAGTCATATTTACAAACATGGATTCTTTGATCAAAGCTACCATTTGGTCTACCTGTTTTACGGCATTAATCATTGTTGTTGCAGCTGAGAAAGGTGCTGCCACCTGCGCCACCGCCGAATACCACCAACCTTGTATCACCGTCTCTTGGTATCGGATTCCTTGCTTTCATCGTCTCGATTTTCGTTGTCAACCACAGAATCTGAGCATCCTCCATACACATACATATATAATAATAAAGCTTGGTATGAATGTATGTATGGTATTCCGATTTCCATGTTTTGACTTTTTACATCAATAATGTTCTCATTTTGCTTTATCATATCAATCCAGCTACATGTACCGCCATTTATGTAGTACAAATACCAGCATATTCGTATTTGATTTAAAAAATTAATGATATGAGGCACATTAAAAAACTCAATTATGATCCTTAAATTATAATTCTCACTCTAAATTGATCCTATATTGTCTTAATATTTTAATTTTTTTAAATTATGATCCTCATTTGAAATTATTCTCTGAACTTTTAATTATTTCAATTTCATCCTCAGATTATCAGTATATGATAATCACATCTCATATTAGTAAAAGTGTAAAAGAATTATTAAGAATTGTATAGATATTGATATGTATTATGTAATATGTCATAAAAGATAATTAATATTGTATTGCATACTTAAAATTGTCATTTAGAATGAAATTAAGATGATTTTTAGTCCCCAAAATTTAGAGGCACAGTAATAAAAGACATACTGAACTTGTATGATATTTCTTCGGGACAACGAGTTAACCTATCAAAATTAATCATTTATTTTAGTCCCCAAAATTTGATGGAATATCGTGTTTTAATTAAGAACATTTTTTGGATACAAGAGGTAGACATGCTTGGGCATTACTTAGGATTACCGTTACATATAGAGAAGAACAAGACAAATACTTTTGGATATTTACGGGATAAAGTATTGAAGAGTAACAGGCTAGACAAAGCGGCTGATATCCTATGGAAGACGAGGGGTATTTCTTAAAGTTGTAGCCCAAGCTTTGCCACAATACGCATTTCTTGTTATTTGCTTCCGAAACACCTGTTGAAAGAAATTACTGGGATCATGCGTCGGTATTGGTGGACTAGAATGTCAGACAAGAGAGGATGACCAATTATGGATTGGACCAATATTTGTAAACCAATACAAGTAGATAGGATAAGGCTTTCAGAATTTTAGATCCTTAAATATAGAAATGTAGGGAAGAAATTATGGCATCTAATTAAAGAAACGAAGTCTTTGTTTGTTAGGGTGTACCAGACTATGTACTATCCAGATAGTGATATTTTACATGCTAAAATGGGCGACAAGAGCTACTATGCATGAAAAGGGTTTTGTAAGACATTACAATAGATCTCACTGCATTATTTCGGAGAGTAGGGTGTAATAGTAACACAAGAATATTCTCTGATTCGTGGGGAGGTACAAAGCGGGTGAATCTGACAGGTACCTACAACATTCCACATCTCAGGAATATACGATGTGGAGACATTCTACATAAGGAGCAATTGCGGTGGGACCAATCCAAGGTGCGTGATATCATGGCAGGCTGCGATATGGATACAATACTATAAACTCCGATAGTGCTTGTGTTTAAGATAGTATCGTATGGGGTAATCATGATTCGAGTGTCTTCAGTTCGATCCGCTTATTTGTGGCTCCAGAAACCATCCCACACAACTGGGGCGACCTCACCTATCTGGAAGACAATAGCAAAGCTGCGAGTCCTACCTAAGGTACTTATTTTTATGTGGAGATTAGCAAGTGAGGCTTTACCGGTTGGTCGTAAAGTGATGACAATCGGCCTAGGCAATGGTATTTGCCCATTATGCAAGGTCGAAATTGAAATAAAACTACATGTGTTTCGGGATTATCCTTTGATGAAGGAAGTTGTTCGAGTGGTAGGTACATCAGGTGTATTTCTTAATTCAGTTTATAAATCCCTAGAATTATGGCTGGAATCCGCACTTGCTACGCTTGGGGCTGATTCTTTTACAAGTTTCATAGTTCTTCTTTGGAATGTATGGAATGACATAAATTCATTGGTGCATATTGACTGGATTCAACCTTCTTGGGTGATTGTGGCTAATGCTAGAGCATTGCATCAAGAATTCCTCACGGCTCAAAGACAACAAATGCCCAGCAGGCCCACTGTTATTGATCCAAATAACTGGCATCCACCAGCTAGACAGATAGTTAAGTTAAATCTGGATGGTGCTTACAATCTAACTACCAAGATGACAACGGTAAGGATTATTGCTAATGACGTATCTAGATCTGTTCTTGGCAGATTGGCTACCACTTCGGGAGGTATCTATGACCCTAGTTTGACTGAATTACATACCCTTGCTACGACTATTAATCTTGCAGCAGAGGAGAGCTAGAGGGACATTATCATTGAACTGGACTCCACTATGATTGTCAATCTCTACATCGATGCAGGTGGAGATGATTCCACAATAGGTGTTCATATGCAAGCTATACTAGAGAAATGTAATATTTTTAGTACTTTTCTTGTGACATGTGTTCTTTGGGAAGCAAATGTGGTAGCTCATAAGTTAGCTCAAAGAGCTATTGATTGTAATGCATACTATTTCCTTGAGGCTGATGTACCACCGTTTATTATTTCCGATGTAAAGTGTGATTGTTCATTGATTGATTAATCGATTTTCTGGGTACTTTTTTCCTCTTAAAGAAACTGATGAACCTATTTTGATATAACAATTTTAAGGGAAAAATATTTTTGGACTAAATTGAATTTATTCAAAATTTTCAAAAATAATTAAAAGTCCATAAAACCTGAATTTGAACACAAAAATGATTTTCTAGAAAAGAAGTTTCGATATTGTTCTTACAATATCAATACACATGAACAATATCGATATTGTTCTTGCAGTATCGATAGCGAAAGTAAGGGAAGTATTGATACTCTCATGGTAGTATCGATACTGACTATTTGTTTTAAATGTGTTCAAATTCCAGTAGGATTGTTGGTGCCGATACTCAAAGGAATATCAATACTAATTTGTATAGTAATATTGATACCATGACCTCAGTATTGATACTCCCAGCCCAACGGTTGAAAAACGACTAGTTTTTATTATTACAGTATCGATACTCCAAGCCCGGTATCGATACTCCCCGGTTTGGGCAATTTTATTTTGTAGCAATTAAGTCCCCAATGGCTCCAAAACATTTTCAATGACTAGAAACGGTTACAAACATATTTCAACATATACAATGAAGTTCAAGACACTTGAAGAAGGTTATACAATACCTATCCAAGCATTAGTCATCACGAGAAAAGTTTTCATTCTTTATTCTTCATTTCTCTTGTAAATAGTGTGTTTTTAGTGAGCTTAATTTGTAAACACCTTCCTTTGAGAGGTTTCTTGTTTACATTGTTTTTTCCTTTAAAAAAAAAAGAGGTTGGTTTCTAGTTTAGCCATTGAAAACTAGGGAGTTGTAAAAGGTTACTCGTAAGCCTAGAAAAAGAAAAAAAAATTATTGAATTTATTAGAAATCTTTAGTGTGGAGCTAAGGTAGTGGATGTAAACTTCATTGAGGAAGTTGAACCACTCTAAATACTTGTGTAAATTTTCTATCTTTTCTCTCCATACTCCCAAAATTTTTATTTTATCAATTCACCCCCTCTTGGTACTTTTTCGGTTGATCGATAGAGCATCATAAATCTCAACAATTGGTATCATAGCGGGTTACAAATTTATGGTTTAACAACCTTGTGAAGATCCTTAAAGCTCTATATCAATTATCATCACAACCAAAAAGATGACTTCAACATCCGACGCATACTACCTTGAAGACTCACACTCTATTCATAGGCTTCCTTACATCAATGGTGAAAACTACTCCTATTGAAAGAATAAGATGATGTTGTTAATCCAAGCTATCGATCTTGCGGTTTGAGATGCCATTGTTGACATTTCTCTTGTTCCTCCAATAAATCGAAAGGATTGGACCAATGAAGACAAGAAGCTTGCCCAACTAAATGCCAAAGCCATGCACATCCTCTTTTGTACTCTTGGTCCAATCAAATATAGTAGAGTATCTTTATGTTCTAATGCTAAGGAGATTTGGGATAAGTTGGATGCGACTCATGAAGGAACAAACCAAGTGAAGAAGTCCAAGATTGGCATTCTCACTCTCAACTATGAGAACTTCAAGATAAATACCGATGAAGACATTAAGATGATGTTCGATGAGTTGAAGAACTTTGTGAAGGTTTATCCCAATGAAGTAGTGAAAAAGATGCTTGCCTCATTGCCTACATAATGGGAAGGCAAAACAACCGCCATTGAAGAAGCCAAGGACTTGGAGTTGTACACCCTTGATAAACTAATTGGTTATTTACTCACTCATGAGGTGAAACTCCAAAAGAAGATGGAAGAAGAAGAAGAATAGAATAACAAGAAAAAGAAGAAGGTGTGAATCGTCTTTAAATCCACCAGTGAGAGTAATCAAGACTCAATTGAAAAGGTGGATGAAAATGAAGAGATTAACAAGCTTTTCAAAAGATTCACAAAATTCATGTCTTCTAAAGGGAAAAAAAGTGAAGCATGGATTGATCAAGAAGAAGGGTCCCCCGGTGTGCTTTCAGTGCCAAAGAACGGGACATGTCAGATATGAATGTCCTCTTCTAAAGAAGAAGGGATCAAGCAAAAAGAAGGCATTTGTGGCGACTTGTAGTGATGAAGACAACTCCGGTGATGAAGTAGCCAACTTATGTCTCATGGCCATCGAAGAAGATTCAAGGGTAACTTCTAACTCTTGTGATTTAAATTCTTATTCATTTAAAGAGTTACAAGATGCCTATGATGAATTGTATTTGGAATTTGAGACCATGAATTCCAAATATAAGAAATTAATTTCAAAATTTAAAGCTACAAATGATTTTCTTTTGAAAGCAAAAATAGATTTTGAAAAACAAAATGAAATTTTTGAAAATGATTTTGAGATTTCAAAATTAATGATTTAGAAAAATAAAATCTTAATTTAAAAGTTAATCTTGAAATCTTAACAAAAGAAAAAGAAATAATTTCTTAAAACCATTCATCATCTTTAAAAATGGCAAAATGTTCATATTGTCATTTTCATGGTCACTTGGAACATACTTGTCCTTTAAAACTTATAGAATATTTTAAAATTAGAGAAGTGTGGGTTCCTAAGGGAACAAGATACTTTTACACTAACATTAAAGGATTCAAAACAATTTGGATACCCAAAGCTATATAAATGTCTCTTGTAGGTGTGGGAGCAAATATGTCACAAATGAAGAAATTCAAATGCTCTAACCACACAAAATGAGGAATGTGTATCTCTAAGATTAATGTTTTTGTATATTGGTTGCCTATTTTTTTATGCATGCATGAGTTTTGAACATAAATGATTATATATTGTTTTTCCATCTCATGTATGTTAAAATGTGTTATGGTGAACATTTTAAAGTTTCGATGATATTTTTTTTAGTTCATCATAATATTTTTGGTCAAATTTGCTTTTAGTTGTTTTTTTTACAAAATTTTACTTTTAACATTAAATTTAATTGTTTATGCATGTGATTTTATTGCAAATAATGTCTCTATAACAATTGATATCAATTTTTTCAAATGCATATCATTTTTTAATAGCTTTGTCCGTGTGAACTTTAATGTCAAATGTTAATATTGCATAAAGTGGTATATACTTGGATTTATTGAATTTTATGTGTTACTAATATGTTTAATCATCTTTGTTGAAATTCAATAGTTTTTTTTAAGTGTCAAGCATTTAAAGTCAAATATTTTTTTTTGGAATGAATTTGTTGAGGGAGAACTTTTTGATTTTTCAAATGGTCTTAATGTTAAAAATTTTATTTACTCTCCATTATTGTTTTTTTTTTGTGTCAAGCTTTTAAATTCAAATGGTCTTTTATGTTTGAATTATTTTTGATATAACAAAAAAGAGAGAAGTTCATGTTTGAAAATTTTAATTTCAAGAATGAAAAAAGGGGAGCTTTAATATCTTTCCAACATATTACTCTTTTTTATTAAATATTTTATTAAGGGGGAGTTTTGTCAAAACCATCTTTCAAATGTTTTGTTATAAAAAAGAGAGAGATTGTTGAACCTATTTTGATATAACAATTTTAAGGGAAAAAATATGTTTGGACTAAATTGAATTTATTCAAAGTTTTCAAAAATAATTCAAGGTCCATAAAACTTGAATTTGAACACAAAAATGATTTTCTAGAAAAAAAGTATCGATATTGTTCTTACAGTATCGATATCACATGAACAATATCGATACCCAAGGTAAATGAAGCATCGATACTCTCTTAGCAATATCAATACTGGCTATTTGTTTTAAATGCGTTCAGACTCCAGTAGGCATTTTTGGTACCGATGCTCAAAGGAAGTAGTATTGATACCTGATCTCAGTACCGATACTCCAAGCCCTACGGTTAAAAAAAGACTAGTTTTTATTAGTGCATTATCGATACTCAAAGTCCGGGTACCCATACTCCCTGTTCTAGGCAGTTTTATTTTGCAGCAATTAAGTCCCCAACGGCTACAAAACATCTTCAACATCTAGAAACAATTACAAACACATTCCAACATATAAAATGAAGTTCAAGACACTTGAAGAAGGTTACACAACACCTATCCAAACATTAATCATCAAGAGAAAAGCTCCATTCTTTATTCTTCATTTTCTCTTGTAAATAGTGTGTTTTTAGTGAGCTTAATTTGTAAACACCTTCCTTTGAGAGGTTTCTTGTTTACATTATTTTTATCCTTTTAAAAAAGGAGTTGGTTTCTAGTTTACCCATTGAAAAGCAGGGAGTTGTAAAAGGTTACTCTTGAGCCTAGAAAAAAAATAACAAAATAGTGAATTTGTTTGAAATCCTTAGTGTGGAGCTAAGGTAGTGGATGTAAACTTCACTGAGGAAGTTGAACCACTCTAAATACTTGTGAAAATTTTCTATCTTTTATCTCCATCCTCCCAAAATTTTTATTTAGCCAATTCACCCCATCTTGGTACTTTTTTTGGTTGATCGATAGAGCATCATAAATCCCAAAAGTTGGTAGAAGAGGTTTTTAATAAGGCCCAATTTGTTTAAAAAACAATATAATAATGACTCCAAGTTTCAGAAATAGAGACCAAGAAGTTACCTTGAAGGGTAGGCAGGTTAATTTCATTGTAAAAATAATTTTAGGCAAAAAAACTACAAAAGATGACTAAAAATGATGCAAAATTTTTTGGGGATTTTTCATGTTAAGTGAAGAATCTGAGGTACCACCGGAAATTCAGAAAATGTTGGAGGAATATCAGACAATATGTAAAGAACCTACTGGTACCCCCCAAAGAAAGCATGATCATTCTATCACCTTAAAAGTTGGTGTTGAAGCTATTAATATTAAACTCTATAGATTGCCCTATCATAAAAAAGAAGAGGTGGAAAAGCAGGTTGCTAAAATGATATCCTCCTCAATTATATAGACCAGTAAAACCACTATTGCCTCACCCTGTAAATTAGTTAAGAAGAATGATGAAAATTGGAGGATGTGTGTGGAGTATAGGCAGCTTAATGCTCTTATAGTGAAGAACAAGTTTTTATTCATGTGGTGGAGGACTTATTAGATGAATTAGCTAGAGCTGCCTACTTTTCTAAGTTGGATTTAAGATAAGGCTATTGGCATATTAGAATAGCTCCCAAAGATGTTTCAAAAATAGCCTTCAAGACACATCATGAGCATTTTGAGTTCAAGGTAATGCCCTCTGGGTTGGCAAATACACCAGCCACCTTCCAAGCACTAATGAATGGCATGTTTAATCCATGTCTTAGAAAATTTGTGATGATATTCTTTGATGATATCCTAGTTTACAGCCCTGACTTGGAAAGTCATGAGTAACATCTTAAGTCAGTCTTGAAAATTCTTAAGAATAACAAGTTATTTGCAAAAGAAAGCAAGTGTTTCTCTGGATAACAAGAAGTAGAATATTTTGGACTTGTGATTTCTAGTAAGGGGGTTGCTATTGATTTATAAAAAAACATGTTGTGTAACAATGTACTCTACTCAATAACTTGAAATCTTTAAGAGGATTTTTGGGGTTCATAGGTTATTATAAGAGGTTTATAAAGGGGTATGGAGAGATAAGTATACCATTCACAAACATGTTTAAAAGGATAATTTTGTATGCAAAGAAGAGGCCAAGAATACTTTTTAACTTTTTAAAGGAAATAATGCGCAAAACACCATTCCTAGCACTACCTGATTTCAACAAAACCTTCTACTTAGAGATTAATGCAAGTTTTAAAGTTGTGGGAGTAGTTCTTTTACATAAGGGTAGACCTATTACTTATTTGAGTAAAGTTTTGGGGCCTAAACATATGGATTTTTTATATATGAAAATGAGTATTTAGCCATACTCATGGCGTGACAAAGTGGAGGCATTACCTAGAGGGGACCTTTTGTCATAAAGACAGACCATATAAATCCTTGAAACACCTACTGGAGTAGAAATTCACTACTTCCATACAAAAGAAAAGGGTTGACTAAACTTCTTGAATTGTATTATCTAATCTAATACAGAAAGGGAAAACACAACAAAGTGGTTGATGCTCTGTCAATGAAGTATGAGGAAAGAGCTGAACTAAGTCAGTTGACGCAACTGTAGTAACTTCAGTTTGGGTACGAGAAGTAGAACTAATCTATGAAAGTGATTCAATAGCTAAAAATGTCATCACTAAATTGACAATATCAAAATAGGTTATGGAGAAATGAACCCTTTCTAAAAGTATTCTAAGATATAAGGGGAGGGTGTACATTGGTGGCCATGGGAACCTTAGACAACAACTTCTTCAAACACTGCATGATACCCTACAAAAAGGGCATTCTGGGGTTACTGCTATTTACCATGTAATGAGGTTGTATTTATACTAGAAGGGGATGAACAATACGGTGCATCAATATGTGCAGCAATGTGAAGTTTTCTAGAGGACTAAGGATGAGTATGTACTAAAACATGGGTTATTGCAGATTCTACCAATACCTCAACAAGCTTGAGAATTTATAACCGTGGACTTTATGGAATGTCTACCTAATTCTTAAAGGTACAACTACATTATAATAATTTTTGACAAGTTTACTAAATATGAATATTTTGTGTCATTAGTACACTCATTTACAACTGCTAAGGTGGCCAAGGCTTATCTAGATCAAGTATACAAGCTGCATGGATAGCCTAAGATTGCCCTCTCTAACGAGGACAATATTTTACTAGTGTGTTCAGTAAGGAGCTACAAAAGTTATTGGTACTACAATCCTATTTACTACTGCATATCATCCCGAGACTGGTGATCAAACATAAGGACTCAATCAATGTTTGAAACAATACTTAATGGGACAATATTTTTCTAGACCAACTACTGGATAAAATAGTTGTCCCAAGTAGAATGGTGGTATAACACTAGTTTTCACACTGCTTTAGGAACAACTCCATTCACTACTTTATATGGATACACACCTCCAACCATGACCTGGATCACAGAATCAAGGGTGGAAGATCTACATAAATTCATGCAAGATAAGTAATACATAGATAACATTCTAAAAGATCAACTTACTAAGGTACAACAAAGAATGAAGCAGTTTACAGATAGGAGCAGAAGTGATAGAGAGTTTCAAGAAAGGGGATGAAGTTTACCTTAAATTGAAACCTTATAGGAAGACCTCAATTGCTCTCAAGAAGAACCTTAAACTCTCTGCCATGTATTTTGATCCCTACAAGGTTTTGAAGAGAATTGAGTCAATTGCCTATCAATTACAATTACAAGGAAATTCTCACATCCATCTAGTGTTCCATGTAAGTTTGCTAAAGAAAAAAAATTAGGGACAAAGCAATTACCTCCAAAGATCCCTTGAAGTGAGTGTTGATGGATAAATTCGAGTATATACTGTCATGGTGTTACACAAACAAAAAGTGAAGAAAGAAATCAAGTTTTAACCCAATTAATAATCCAATGGTCTAGTATGGGTTTAGAAAATGCTATATGGGAGGACTTCTTAGTTCTGAAATCATAGTTTCCTGATTTTGATCCTTGGGGACAAGCATCGACTGCATAAGGGGGTATTTTCACGACCTAAGAAGATAAATTAGAGTTTGTTAAAGGGGAATTTAGCAAATTACGAAAGGAGCTAGGGTTTACTATAGAGAAATTGGGAAATTTTAGTAGATTGTGGGAAGAGTTAGGGATTACTGAAAATCTAAGACTCCATCAGCCTAAATTCTGGTAACATTTTAGGTGCAACCCATTTTATTAATAAAATATTAATGTTTCATATTGCAACCTACTTTCTTAGTTAACCATGACATTTTTGGGCTCAACCGTATTTATTATAGATATTCATAATATTTTTGGCTTTTAACTTATTTTGTTATCGTGGAAAAATCTAAGGCTCCATCAGCTTAAACTCTGATAATATTTTAGGCGCAATCCATTTTATTAATAAAAATATTAACATTTCACATCACAACTTACTTTATTAGTGAACCATAACATTATTGTGTGCAACTGCATTTATTATAGATATCTATAACATTTTTAGCTTATAACTAATTTTGTTATCGTGAGAAAATCTAAGACCTCATCATCTTAAACTCTAATAACATTTTAGAGGCAACCTAAAATGTTAATATTATTCATAACATTTACCGTTTATAACATATTTTCTTACCGTTTATAACATTTTAGGTGCAACATATTATGTTACTACGATTGATAACTTTTCTAAATTCACATTATAACATTTGTTTTCTGTTTTTAACATGTAAGATAAGTTTGTTTTTCCACCATTTTAAAATACTTGCAAGTTAATATATTACATATGGTTCAACATTTTAAGTAGCGGTAAACCTGTATTGTTATGGTTTTTTTTTTTTTTAAATTTCCAGTTACACCATTTTTTTTAATTTTATATTAGTTTATCTTTGTTTAGACATTCACATTCCCCAGGATATTTGGTAAATCTGGTATTGCAAAAAAGTCAGAGGGTGAATTTAATGCATGCATATGGACTTTTTTATTTTTTATTTTTTATTTTTAAATAAAGTGTGAAGTCATTATCATGTAGTAAGAAGCGTTCACCCAGGCTTAGAAGTTATCCAGGCTTGAAAATACATTGCATTAAAAAAAATATATGTGATAATATCATTGATATTTTAATTTACAAATTAAAATAATTAATATACTATTTTTTTCAAATTACTTGTAAGTTTTTCAAAAGGAATATCAAGTAACTCACTTCGACTCATTAAGAATTTGAAACGAATTTAAAATTAAGTCGAATCTATTCAATTTAAATGTTAATCAAATTTTAATTAAATCAAACTCAAATAACTTTTGATTTGTCTCCTATTATTTATAATCCTATCCACTACTCTTATATATATATATATATAGGCAGAATCCAGTTACACAATGTAAAACTCTTTTAGTTTTGCTCAGATTTAGGACTATTTGATGAATGATAATAGATAACCCAAATTAACAGTAAGATATGTTAAGATATTCACTTGAAAAAAATGAGTCAATATGAGTCATCTGCTTTCATTTCCAATTGTCCTAAATTTATGTAAAACTCGAAAGTTTTACATTGTATAATGGATCTTAACCTCTATATATATACACACACATATGCATGCAACCTTGGCACTGGACTTAGTATTCAAACTTGGTATTTGGGTCGATTGGACCTCAATGCTTGGGTACTTGTTACTTGGGCCAATTGGACTTCAATACATGGGTACTTGGTACATATTAGTTAGGGTAACTACCCATTAGGTACCTCACATATTATCACATTTTTTGTTTGGTCATCTAACTGTTTATTTTCTAAAATTATATATCTAATTTTACAATTTATTTCTATTCTAGTATCCGTCATTAAGTTTGACCGTTGATTAAATGAAAATAGTGATGTAACATGATATAATAACGTTTTAATCATTAAACTTATATATTCTATCAAATTGGTCCTAAATCAAAATAATTCAATAATCTTCAATATTTAAATTTATTAACAATAAATTAATATGAAACCATTAAATTAATAATAAATTATTAAATTATAAGTAAATTAATATATTAAAATTAAATTATTTCAAATTAAAATGAGGATCAAATTATTATTACGTTATTTTAAAGAGAAAATAACCTCAGTGACCAAAAATGCCTTATAATATACGATTTTAACCAACTTTTTTTGGATTTGCCAAATTGACCAACTAAATCGCAACGCGATCTCCGGTATCGCAAATCAGTTTCCAGATTCGCAACGCGAACTTCGACTATCGCAATGCGAACTTAGATTATCGCAATGCGAACTTGGACTATCGCAATGCGAATATGTAAATCGCAATGCGATAGTCGAAGTTCGCATTGCGATAGTCGAAGTTCGCGTTGCGATAGTCGACTATCGCAACGACTGGTGGTATTGCATTTGTTTCTTAAGAATTTTCTCTAAAAAGATAGTATTTGTTCACGTGTTGTGAGTACTATAAAATATACGCAAATAATGTGCAAGTATACACAATCGCTCAAGTAATATAATGATGAGTGAGTATCGTCTCCACAGGGATTGGGTGAAATCACAAAAGTCTAACCAAAGCAATGCAATATTCTATCTAAGTATAGTTAGTCTTGATATATACAAATGTCACGGCAATGGATATGTGTATGCTGGTGGATGCGGATTGATGGTGTGATGGTGTAGCAAATGGAAATGCAGTGGCAATGATGGATGTTTAATGTTGAGTATGGTGAAATGTTGAGGCAATGAGAAATGGTAAAAACAGTAAATAAAATAAATAAAATAAGAAGAAAATAATTCTCACGTGACAAGCTTCCAATGAAATGAATGGTAAGGATTGGTCTAAGGTTGCTAAACTTATTTCTCAAGTATATTTAAGCTATCTTGTCTTTACTTACTCGACAGGGCTTTCCTAAGGTGTTCAAAAGAACCTAACAGAATAGGATGCCAAGGCATCTGCTCTCACTCAACGATGTTGGACAGCCTACCATATTGATAAAGACACCATTTTTAGTCGTTGAAATCCTATCCTAGTCTCTTCCGAGATCTAAGGGATTAAGTTATAATACTCCTAGGCCGGTTCAAAGCCCCTTGAAAATACCATAACCCATTGCTTATGAGGATCTTATCTTGCGTTTCTTTCGAATTCTTACAAGTATTTTTAGCTTAGGATTCTTCCGAATACCTAACCTTTATCTAAGAGATGGACATTTCCATGCCTCTTACAAGCCTAGATGGTGAAGCATTCATAAGCAAAGCAAATAAAGAACCCAAAATAAACTTAAATATACCCTAAAAAATAAAGTTTAAACAATCGTTCAACCAACCACCACCAAATAAGTTAGTTCATGGTGGGGTTCGAAATATCCAAACACAAAGTCATGAAAATATTCGTTCCAACAACCCACAAATTAATAGAAAAATAGAAGCAAAAGGGAAGTGAGAAGAAGCCTTCGACGCACCACCGGAGGTCTCCTCTCGGCCACCACGAACCACCTAGCTCGCTAGCTCCTTCCGGCGCCTAGCTTGCCACTCCTTGGAGCTTTATCAATGGAGGAATATCCCAAGGAAGAAGAAAGGAAAAGAGAAAAATAAAAATGTGATTTTTCTGCTCTATATGTGTGCTTTCCGTCCGTTTTTTCCTTCTCTCCCATGAGGTGTCATATATAATAAAAATATCTAGGGGTAATGATGAGGTTGTTGGGTGCAAAATACCCCTCATACCCCTATAATCACATGTTGTGCATGAACCTTATCCTCCAAGTGGCAGTGGTCTATTGGCAGCTCTGGCAGGCGGTTACAGCAGTCCTTCACGTGCAGAGACAGCTGTCCAGTGCCAGCTGTCCTTATGCAGAAATATCTTTTTGTCTTTTTCTGCGCCAGAAATGCCAAGGCATTTCAATCTGCTTTAGCAACGTGTGATGCCGTGGCATTACTTCCCAAAGAATCCTTTTTCTTGCTATTCCCTGCACACCATAGACAAACTGCACCTTTCCCTCAAACAACACCATTAAGAAATAAAATAGCACAACCACCACAAATACAACTACATGATCCTAAAATGACTAAAATGAGCTTTTAAACAAACAATAACTTAAGTGAAAAAGGTTTTAAAAGTAGCCTTTTTAGGAAGTTAACAGTATTCGTGCGGACGTGTCGAAGACATGTATTACCACGACCACGACCACGACCACGACCACGACCACGACCACGACCCGACCCGACCCGACCCGACCCGAGACGAGACGGACGGCGACGGCGGCGACGCGCGAGAGTCCTCTTTGTTCTTTATCACTCAACAATGAAGTGGGAAAGCCAAGCCTTAAATACCATTCCCAATAGTGTTTCCAATACTATGTGGGATTGAGCATTACCAACACTTGTTCCCAATACTATGTGGGATTGAGCCTTAAATAGTGATATTATTTTTGAATGTTTTGCTTAAAATTGCAATAATCACGATTGATTGTAGATTGACTTTTAATTATGACATATTTAATCGTATAATACTAATGCAATTGGTTGCTGATTCAATTGTTTTAAGGTGCATGATTGTTAATTGTTTCCTGAATAATCACATTTTATTGGAAACAAATGTTGGTAATGTTCAATCCCATATAGTATTGGAAACACTATTAGGAATGGTATTTAAGGCTTGACTTTCCCACTTCCTTGTTGAGTGATAGAGAACAAGGGAGACTCTCGCGTGCCGCCGCCGCCGCCATCTGTCTCGTCTCGGGTCGGGACGGGTCGTGGTCGTGGTCGTGGTAATACGTGTCTTCGACACGTCCGCGCGACTATCGCATTGAGATTTACATATTCGCATTGCGATAGTCGAAGTTCGCGTTGCGATTTATTCCAAATTCGTTGCGATAGTCGAAGTTCGCGTTTCGATTTATTCCAAATTCGTTGCGATAGTCGACTATCGCATTGCGATTTACGTATTCGCATTGCGATAGTCGAAGTTTGTATTATATATTATAAATCATTTTTGGTCAATGAGGTTATTTTCTCTATTTTAAATTAAGATCAATTTAGTAGGATGTATAGGTATGAGGACTAAAAAGTATTATATCATACCACATCAGTTTTCCCATTTAATCAATGATTAGACTTAACATCTAATCATAACTCGAGCAAATCCAACCTTTGAGTATATCCACACGCAAACATATTCAAAACTTTTGAAGGAATACATTTTTTGTTGGTATTATAAATTTTATATCCCATGAGAATTTATTTAAGTAACGGATTGCATACTATATAGAATACCTATGGATATAGGCATATATCTAACGTACTATATAGAATACCTATGGAAATTTTTCTTGGCCAAATTATATGGAAATGATGTTTGTAATGTGACAATTTAATTATTTATATAAGCAAGCTAACAAAGGTTAGCATATCACGGCCTTATTTTAATCAATTAAATTATTTATTAATGGGTGGAGTATACAATTATATACCAATCTCTTTCACGTTACTAATATTATTATATTTACTTGGACTGCTGATATTATTTGTATTCTAACAACGTAGCTTGGGAAATAACTTTTTAAAAATATAAACATCAATTTTTTTAGCATGCGACAATTTCTTATTACAATCACATGATATTTATTTTTATTGGATCACGTTAGAGAATAACAGTAAACTAGTAATGATAATTTCTTTAAAATAAAACAATAAAATTCAATTAACCGATATATTTGTTTGAATTAAAAGAAAAACAATAAAATTAAAATGATTTAATTAATATAAAATTAAAATTAACAACACACGTAAAAATTCAATTAACCGATAAGATTTCTTTAAAATAAGTTTTCAAACCAAATAATATGAAACGTCAAAATTTTAAAAAATTATTTTTAACCATATTAAAACATGATGAAAAATAATATTTATATCCTTATAACTATGTAATAATACATTAAGATTAGAGAAATAATTCTTTTGAAAGAATATAAAAAAGAGGATAGTCTAAAATTAGTTAGAGAAATAGAATTAATTGTGTTCACCTTAAATTGTTAATTGTGTACATAAATTTAAATTTTATTTGTGTTTTAATAAATTCTATATTGTTAATATATATATTCATTTTTATAAATATTTTTTAAAATAATTCTTATCTCAGGGAAAGTTATAAAATTTTAGTCTTAATAGAGATTAAATTCATAATCTAAAAATAGGAAAAAATATCAATTAAAAGTTTTTAATTATCAGTTGTAAAAATTGTTCACTATCCTCATAAATATTTATAAATTCACTGTATATAGGTAGCACATATAGATAACATATAGATGGTTGGCATGATAAAGCATTAGTTATTATTAAGAAGCAAATGTTTTGAAAATTCGAGTGAAGTCCCAACAAAGCCATAAAACGTTGTAATCATACTTATGCGAATAAAGCATCAAGCATATTAAAAATTAGGATTAATTACATAATTGATTACTTATGTTTTTGTTTTGTTCATTTTCTCACTAATTTCAAAAAATATAATATACGGTCACTTTTGTTTTTATTTAATTAAGATACGATCACTTTCGTTTTTATTTAATTAAGATGTGGTCGTCACAGGGTTAACTACCATTAGCAGTTAACAAATTAGGTGACGTAATATTTTGATATAATCACACATTTGGTGTTTATTATTTACACATTCTCTTAATTTAGTCACATTTTTAATAAATTAAAATAAATAAATCCTCCAATCGAATGGTGTCATGTGTCATTGGTGTCATGTTTCATAATTCCATTGGAGGACTAACTTTATTTTAATAAAATATATTTAATAAGTTAATATAAAATTACTTTAATAAATACATTAAATTAAATTCAAATAAAGTTAGTCCTCCAATCGAATGCTGACATGTGGCATGACACGTGACACCATTCAGAGACGGACGCATGATTTTATGTTAGAGGGCGAACTAAAATTTAGGGGGTAAAAACAGATTTCTAATAGAAAATACATAAAAAAAAATATAAAATATATGATAATTTCAATTTTCAAGTGGGGCGACTGCCTCTACCCGCCCCCCACTTGGTCCATCAATGAAACCAGTGGCATGTGGTATCATTTGATTGGAGGGTTAAATTTATTTTAATTTATCAAAAGTGGGAGTAAATTGAAAGAATATGTAAATAACATATATCAAATGTATGATTATATCAAAATATTTAACTGTTGTCAACAACAATTAACTTAATGTGATTATATCTTAATTAAATAAAAACGAAAAATGATCATATATTATATTTTTTAAAATTAATAAAGAAAAGTGGACAAAACACATACAAATAATCAATATTGTAGTTAACCCTAAAAATTAACGGATAAAAACGAAACTGTATTAAAAGAAAATGAGTATAAATCTAACTTGTTATCCTAAGAAATAGGAGACAAGTCACTTCATGATAGAACAAATTCTACACGTAATGGATAAGTTGTCATCTAGTTAACGATAAATTTGAATTTTGCATCAATTAACTGGATAAACTCTAAATATAAACTTGCTTGATCAGCTGAAGGCTCAGTCATTCCTAATTAACAAAGACCAGCATATAATTGAAGACAATCTGTTGTTGAATCTATCGACAACTGGTACCAGTTATTGGAAATTAACTACGCCAGACCCCCAAAGAATATTAATTAACAGTCTAATAATTCTCTGGAAAATTTTACTATTATCCAATTTCTTCTTTCTAAACAAATGTGCTAGTTGTTGATATTGACAATTAGTACTCAAAGTAATAAATAATATAGTAATTAAAAAATAGAAAGCTAATTTTTTATTAGGTGATATTCATAAAGTAAATAAATAAAATTAAAAAAAAATAACCCTAGCTACTTTGCTTATAGGAGAATAAAATTTGAAGTATTAGGGTTCCGCCTCAAACTTATGTACCAATAATATATTTTTTATTAGGAAAATGTCGATACGATATTTTATAAAAAAAATACAATCCATGCAAGGCATGAGCTTATATTTTTATAATATATATTTCATAAAAACGTAAATATAATTATATAAATACTTTTTATTCAATATAATTAATTTCTTCTTAAAATCTATTGTTTTTTCAAAATTCAATCAAACGAAAGTATTCATATTTCCCAAGATTTGGATTGTTGATATCAGATAGGAGGAAAAAAAATACAGAAAAGAAGCGACATTGATTCTATATTCAGTCCTCTGAGACATGTTTCATTTGTCTCCAAACGTATGTTTACCAGTTTACCGTATATGTTCCTTTCTTGATGTCTTATCCAGCACTACCGGATACACATCTTGCTTGTGTCGGATACGTATTTGATAAGGGCGCGACGCCTCGCACTCCGTTGTGTATGTACGTTCTCCGTGCCCTATGTGTATGGTTCAATATACCACTTCCAGAGGAACTCTGTATCGTAGACTGCAAGCTGAGGCCTAATTGAAGATCCAATGATTTACAGTTTTGCTTGGACGAAGGCTTGAAAACAGGCCTGTTTTCCCTCGATCTGTGATGATCAGCTTGTATTAACGTGAACATGGATGAATCTTGTTGGAAAGGGATCATTTGAGCGTGCCATTTCGATGGATTCGAGCCATTAACATACACATCATACTCCAATTGTCCGAAACTTATCTGCGATTCTTCGGCAGCGGTACTGTAGTGCCACGGCGGAGAGCCGAAACCGAGACTGTTTTGAAAAGGTTGAAGATAACAGTTGAGGCTGGCTCTCTTGGCTTGAAGCTGCAACCTTTTCTTCTTCATCCTCTCTTTTTTGTGCGCATTCTGATGACCCCCAAGTGCCTGCGAGTTTGCAAATTCCTTGAAACAATACAAGCACTCGAATTTCCTATCGTCGGCCTCCGCTGTCGTCGAGCTTTTCTCCTTGGCTGTTGTGGTCGACGAATTCACACTCTCGTCGCCTTCGGAAACTTTCACGGTGAAACAGCTGTTAGCACTCGGATCAAACTCGAACCCGAATAACCTAAGCTTTTTCTCACCATTTTCGGCATCACATGAATAATTCTCCATCTCTCTTGTGTATCAAAAGAGCCTATGACTATGAATTGTTTTGGTTTGTGCACCTTTATATAGTAATACTCCCATCTCTAAGGTTTCCAGGAATTCAATGAATAGTTTTATAATAATCATGAACATGCGTCAATATGAAAATAAATCAAAATAAAAGAAAAGTCAGCTGTCTAATTCAATAATATTGAAAACTTTTCCTATTGGTTAAATAATAAAATAAAATAAAGTTGTCATTTTTGTAGTAGATATACTTCAAACTTTGTAACGCCCCGAATCCCGGGTTAGTAGTTCGGGTCAACCCGAAGCCCAAAGTTGTGCTATTGGACCTATATTATATTAGTTGGGCCAAGTTGTTGTTATTGGGCTTGAGTTAGGGCCTAAGAGAGTTAATGAAGGGTAATGAGTAAATTATGAAATAAAAGTAAAGGGGCTAAAAGTGTAGTTTACTCATATATTTTGGAAGTTGAAAATCCATCCTTATATTATGTTTTCACCATGAACAACCCCTTACACAACTCACCAAACACTTTTCCTATCTTCTCATCTTTCTCTCTTCTTCTATCTTCTTTAAGTAAGACTTTCAAAGAAATTCAAGCCTAGTTGGATCCTTCCAAGGTAAGATTATTAAACCTCATCCTTCTAGCTTCATTTTGAGCTCCCTTTCACTAGTTTTTATCCATAGAACCAAAACTGGATCTTGAGAGTTTTATGGGAATATATGGATTCTAGCTAAGTTTTGAATTATAGGGAGTTTGTTTAGATGTTATTCAACCCCTAGATGGATTGGTAATCTATTTTCTCATTTTGTTAAGTGAAGGAGATATGAGAAAGCTCAAGAGCTAAAGGAAAAGAAAAGTTGAATCTTGAGTGAGTTGAGAAAGTTTCTAGCATCCAAGAAGCAAGGTAATACTTGTACAACTTTTCTATACTCTTAGTGGGTCATTAGAAGTTCAAAATAGTTTAAATGGTTGAGTTGAGCATGATAAGCATTTCATGGTGAAATTCTTGTTTTAGAATTTTAAATGTGTTTATAGCCTCTATTATGACCCTTGTTGATCAAATAAAACTTTAAGCATGTTTGAGGACCTCACTAAGGTCTTTGGGATTGAATTATAGCAATTTAGTATGTGTTATATGAGTTTCTAGGCAAAAGTATCGGTATTCTTTCAAGAGTATCGAAACTTTGGGTCATAGTTTCGAAACTCCCATAAAGTTTTGAAACTAGGCAGAACATAATGTTTAAAAGTATCGACACTTATATAAAGTATCGAAACTTTTGCAGTAATATCAATACTCTTGGGTTAGTATCGATACTTTCAGTATGCTTCAGGCAAAAATGTCAGTTTTTAAGGGAATTAGACTCGAGGTACCCCAACACTTCTTTTTATCATCAAATAAGACTACAAGTGAGAATATTAATGATATTAATTACAGTTAGAAACAAGATTTATTAGGATGACATAAAAATAGCCTTGGATGATACTCGGCAAATGACCAGGACACCCGAATTCCTTTAGAAAATGCTAGCATTATCGAAATTGTAGATTTAGTCTAGATATATCCTTAGGTAGGGTCGATGCCCTTCTAACTAACTATGTTTGATGAGGCCTTAATACTCTTTAAAAGAAAGGGTGGGTTAGTCAGGGGTATTGTTTTCGATGTAGAGAATTCCGGGAGCCATATCAGGGAAGACTAGAGGGGTGTGTGAGCTCCGAAATGCAGAACCCTCAGCCGCACCATGATGTCTACCATAGCATAAAGAGTGAGTATTTGAGAATACTCACTAAAACAGTTTTAAACCAGACTAGCTTGGGCGCAAGGTCCAACAATTAATTAGTGGGCTAGTAGAACATAACATATAGTAAAACAAATAGTAGTAGACTTGATAGCTTGAGCATGTCATAAACACTTTTAGTATGGCTTAGTTGTTAGTGTGGCACTAGGCTAGTTAGCTTAGTGTTTGGAATTTGTTTCCTTACGCAGGTTAGTCGAGGAGCAGTCCGAGGACTTTTTGACATCAGTGAACCAGACCCAACTAGTGCAGAGTACGTCTCAAGTTCATCTTTAGAGGGCATGTATATTTGTAAACCCCGATTTTTATATTTTTATATGAGTTGTAACTCATTTTATACTATGGTCTGTATGATTTAAACATTATTCTGGGAGCTCCTAATGTAAACTATTTTATTTAAATTATAGTTTATTTATTTTGGCATGAGTGGTTACAAATGGTTATTTTAAAAGAAAAAAATTGATTAATCACTCTTGTGGTTCCGTGTGGCATTCTAACCGGTCGACTGTGTGTCGTATTGGTTTAGGGTGTTACAAACTTTCTCAACCAAAAAGGTTTTAGTGTGTTTTTAGGATAAATGATCTATTTGATTATCCACCTATTACCTGATTTTATTTTGATCACTAAACTATTTTTTTTTAATTTAAAGTTTTGATTTTTTTTATTATCCGTCATTAAAAAAATTAATCGTGATAATGATGTGTTATCATAAGGTACTTCCATGTCAGCATTGAAAAATAAAAAAAATGTCAAGTCAATATAATCAGTTATCTTTTGAACAATGAGTGACCAAAATAGAACCAAAACATAATGTTAGGTATGATTTTGAAAACAAATAATAGTTTGGTGACCAAAATTGAAATTAAGTAATAGGTGAGTGACCAAACAGGTAGTTTATACTATTTTAATATTTCAAACGATGAATTCTATGGCCTGTAAATCAATTAGGGTAGCACTTAAACAACATAAACAAATATTCCATTCTCAAAATTATCATTATACTAATCTCTGATTTACAAAAAGTCAAAGAAAGAAGGGACGCAATCTTCATGGTAGGAAAGGGGTTGCAACTTTGCAAGATATCCCAAATCCTTACTTTGTCTTAAATCCCATAATTTCCAAATGTTTTTTTATTTAATGTTTTATTTAATTAAACAAACTAACTTGTCAGTGGATTGATCAAGTAATTAATTAATGATGCTCCACCTGATCTCCAAGCTTACCATAAAAAATAGTTCCACTTCTATTTTTAATCAATTATGATTTGTTGGACTGATTTGACAATTTTAACCATCACATTATTTAAACATTATAATATATATAGCAGTTTCTGTAGCAGTGAGATTATTCAGCATTGGATGAAGCTTCCTTGTACGTACACTCCTCTCCACCAACAAATGTATTTTATTTGTTTAAATATATTAAAGTTATACGTATAGTTTTAGATTTTATAATTTAGTTTTGTTGATAGAAATAAGTAGACATATTACTAGTTGATGATTCATCTCTTATGATCTTAAAAAAGAATCATAGTCAATGAAAAATGACAGTCATTAATTTTGTGTGTGAGAGGAATGAAGGAAAAGATAGTGTAAGAAGATAACAAATAATGTCGCTCAAAGAGATGAGAGAAAAAAAGAAGGAAGAGATCAAATGCCTTTCTTAGTTGTGGTCGAAAGATATTTACATTGATTTTAGTTGATGGTGTCAGACATATGATCATTATAACTATGATATATTAATAGATTAAATTAGATTCAACTATCAAATCTTGAATTCCACTCTTGTAAATCACGTGAATCTGTTAGATGAATTATCTTATCTGTGCATTACAGTTGACTCATGGGTTATATAACTCATGCTCAAAAAAATGAATTTATTGAAGGCTCAGATGAGCTGAGTTGTTTATCTGAAAGTTTTGACCGATGAAGAATTGACAATTTATCATTTTTGGAGGTATAACAAATTTGTATATTTTAATTTTGTAATATTAAATATTTATATTATTTTATTTAAAAAATTTGATTATTTCATTCAAAATTATTTTATTTTATAATAGTTATTATAATAACAAATACTGATAAAATTAAATATAAATTATAAAAGAAGTTGATATTTAAAAAAAATAATAAAAAAATTTAATCTTACGAAGTAAATTAAATTTTAAAATAATATATGAATTATGACATATTTACATTTATTTATTTAAATTTAAAAGAAAATAAAAAATAAGGGAGGGTGGGGGTAATATGTTAAAATTGACAAATTATTAAGAATGGAATTAGATTATAATAAGAGAGTAGTTGCTAAACAAAGGAATATAAAGAAGTGGGCAATGATATAAGCATATATACTATAGAGGTCATACATGAGATCTGGGCATATCTTCTTAGAGCAGGCAAAGCCGTTATTTTTTTCCAAAAGCATGTGTTTTTCAGGTGATTCAACTCATCAACCTATTTTAATGTTGTAAAAAAAGCATTTGTGTTGGACAGTTGTTAATTTTTGGACCCACTTTTGTTAGCTTTAGGGACAATTTTAGAAACTGTACTAGATTGTCTTGTTCTTCCAATGTCACAAGGGCTTCATCTCTCGTTGGTGGAACCAAGTCCACCAATAGATCTCTCTCATGCTGTCCCAAATTCTGTTCAAATTACTTTTCTTTTCTCTTTAGGAGAAGAATTTCAAGTAGGCATGCTTTCGTTGATTCTTGTATTTTGTATAATATTTATATTATTACTATACTTCATCTGTCTCATTAAATATATTTATTATTGATTTTTAATAAATTAAATTTTTAGATTTTGATTATAATTATTTTAAATATTTAAAAAATTAAATTTTATAAAAAAATATAATTGAAAACTGTTTGAGTTAAGGTTTTTAAAATATTTTTCATTTTTTATCGATAATAAAATTTAAATAACAATGAGTCAAAGATAAAAGAATTTGACCAAAAATGTCATCAGTTGACAAATTTAATGGGACAAAAGGGTATATAAATTGTTGTAAATTTTTTATTCGGTATTCATCAATAAATATATGATAAAGTACACAAATGATCCCTGACTATAAGGTGCTACTTTATTAAGTATATCGATTATTAAAAGTTAAAAAATAATCATTCGACTATTCATTATGTTTCAAACTCATCAGTTTTCATTAAAAAAATTAGCGATTGTCTAAGCTGAACGTTAACATGATGACTAGATATGATAGTCATTTGAGATTCTGAGATCAGATTTTTGTTAAAATGAATAATACCTCAATTTTTATTTCTCACTGAAATAAACTTGCATACAAATGTATTTATACAAGAACAATATATCTAACTGACTCACAAACTAACTAAAACAAACTAACTAACTTACTAACTGCATTAATAGAATAATTATTTACAATTGTTTTCTACACTCCCCTCAAGTTAAAGGATTAAAACATTTTGCATCCTCAACTTGCGCACCAAATGATTGTGTTGTTGTATCCCAAATGCTTTGGTTAAAACATCAGCAAGCTGTTCTACAGAAGGTATATACTTAGCCTTGATTATCCCTTATTGTACATTTTCTCTAACAAAATGACGGTCTATATCAATATGCTTGGTCCTTTCATTAAACATTGGATTTGCTGAAATTTGCAAAGCTACTTTACTATCACTGTACAACTTTGCTGATCGTGAGACATCAGCTTGTAACTCCTGCAAAATATCGTTCAACCACACTATTTCAGTTGCAACAATTGCCATGCTTCGATATTCAGCTTCTGCTGAGGATTTTACTACTGTATTTTACTTTTTTTATTTTAAGGATATCAAGGAATCACCCAATTTTATACAAAACCCAATTACTGACTTACATGACATAAAGCCCAATTCGAATCACAATACGCTATCAATTGGCTCTTGCTTGCTTTCTTTAACAATATCCATTGTACCAATTCTTTCTTCAAATACTTAACAATTCTTAATGTTGCCATTAAATGTGTTCTTTTTTGTTGTTGCATAAACTGACTGAGATATTGAACTGTAAACGTGATATCTGGACGAGTATGAGTTAGGTATATTAGTCTTCCAATCAACCTTTGAAATGTTGGTTTCTCTTCAACTAATACTTTTATCTTCTATTTGCTACAAGTGTTCATCATATTCTGTGGAGGTAAGCTTCAAGTTTTTTTTTTAAAGGAGTCAAAGATGGTTTAACTCCCTCAAGACCAGACTCCTTTAACAACTCTAAAACATATTTCCTCTAGTTCAATAAAATTCCTTCTTCTGACCTCAAAACCTCAAGCCCCAAGAAATATTTTAAGTCTCCTATATCTTTCATCCTAAAATTACGATTTAGCATATCTTTCAAGTCATTAATCAAAGATAAATCATTGCCAGTTAATAGGAGATCATCTACGTAAATAAGCATCACCACCAATATTTTACCTTCATTTTTTGTAAACATTGAATAATCAAACTTACTCTGCTGATATCCTACAGCAACCAATGCTTCAGTAAGCTTCAAATTCCACTGTTGTGAAGCTTGTTTCAAACCATAAAGAGATTTTTGCAGCTGACATACCATATTCTCCCCCTGGCTGCAAAATCCTTCAGGCAACTTCATGTATATCTCCTCAAAGAGATCACCTTGGAGAAAAGCATTATGAACATCCATTTTAAAAAGAAGCCAATCATTCATAGCAACAAGAGCAAGAACAGTCATGACTAATTTCGCTACAGGAAATAATGTTTCAACAAAATCGACACCTTTCTTTTGATTATAACCTTTAGCAACAAAGCGTGCTTTAAAATGGTCGACTATACCATTAGCCTTGTATTTGACGCGAAATACCCATTTGCAACCAATAGGAGTCACTCCTTGAGGCAAAGATACTACAAACCAAGTACCATTATTTTCTAAGGCTTGAATTTCCTCTTGCCTGGCTTTAATCCAAATCGGGTTTGAAATGGCTTCAGAATAAGATTGTGGTTCAATAATGTATGATGTAGTAGCAATAAAATTTTAAGTTTGAACATGTAAATGGTCATAAGAAATGTTGTAAGAAATAGGGTACAAACAAGTAGGAAAAGAAGAAGAAGATTGATTGGAACACACATAATCTTGTAGCCATGTTAGAGGTCTAGATGCTTAAGAAGATTTACGCAAAGGAACAACAGAGGAACCTGATAATTCAAGTCAAACTGGTGATAATGAAGTACCAGGAGATATATGAGGTTGAAATAAAACCAAAAAATCTGAATCACCCACATAAGACTAAGCAGGGAAAAATAATCAATTTTTAGGGAAACTATAAGAAAAAAACATATTCGTGAAATACAACATCACGATTGACAAAAAAACCTTTTTTTAAGATCAAATATAAGGTAACCTTTTTGAGTGGATGGGTAGCCAAGAAAAACAGAAGAAATAGCTATTGAACAAAATTTATCAGTTAAATGTGTCTGAGTTGCATAAGTAAGACACCCAAACACACGAATATGAGATAAGGAAGGTGACGTTTTATACAACAATTCAAAAGAAGTGAGCCAAGCCAAAACAGAAGAGGGTGACCTATTTATCAAATAGCAGGTAGCAATAACACACTCACCCCAAAATTTTAAAGGAACTTTGGAATGAAAACGCAAGGCACGAGTAACCTCAAGTAAATATCTATGCTTATGCTCAGCTATCCTATTCTGTTGGGGAGTACGAACATAACTAGATTGGTGAATTATACCAAGAGAATATAACAAATGATAACACACTGAATTGAAAAACTCTGACTCATTATCACTACGAATTATCTTAACAGAAGTAGAAAATTGATTTTGAATCATCAGAAAAAAAGACTTTAAATGAATGATTGTATCACTTTTAAGTCGCAACAGAAAAACCCAAGTCATACGACTAAAATCATCAATAATAGTGAGAAAGTAACGATGTCCACTATGAGTATAAACTCCATAAAGACCCCAAAGATCAACATGGATTAAGTTAAAAGGCTTGTATGTTCTAGAGGTACTTAAAGGAAATGACAATCGTGTTTGTCGAGCCATATGAAAAATAGAACAATGTTGCACATCATTAGGATCAAATTTAAAAGACTGGAAAATAGGCAATTTGTGTATTTTATTAATGGCAGCATGCCCAAGTCTAGCATGCCAAAGTTCAGTAACAGAAGCAGAACTATGAAAAACATGTTTACAAACAAATGAATTTGAAAAAGAATAAGCAACAATAGAAAAATAATTCGAACCCAAGGATGTAAAAGAAGACTCGAGCAAGTAAAGACCTCCACGTTCCTTACCAATCCCCTTGATCTTTCCACTGGAGATATCCTACAAGATACAAAATACAAGATAAAACAAAACATCACAGTGAAGTTCAATGGTTAGTTTAGTGATAGACAAAAGACTATTGTTGTTAGGGAAAAACAAAACATCATGAATTATGTGATAAGTATTAAGAAAATAAGAACCAATATAAGTGATGAGGGCTTTTTTACCATTAGGAAGATGAACAAATCGATTTTTGGAAGCACATACAATAGGATTTGTCAAACAAGAGAATTCAAAGGTAATATGTTCTGTAACACAAGTGTCCAAGATCCAACTTACATAAGAAACATACCTAAAGTTCATCCCACAAGATTAACAGAGGACTCAGAGGAAGGAGTTTGGTGTAGCAAATTCAGAATTTGAGTGTACTGTTCTTGAGTAAAAACTGGGATAGGAGATACATGAGACAATATAGCAGGAACTAGAGCTGAAGTAGTAGAAGAATTGCCAGGATCTTCAAGTTGAACAATAAGAGAAACTTGAGCATATTTTTTCGATTGAATTTGAAATCAGCAGGAAACCCATTCAATCGATGTCGTTGATCCTTTTTGTGACCTCTAACCTTACAATAGTCACAAGTGCCATTGAATTGACATCGACCCATACTATCAGAAGATGAAGAAGAATTAGAGTAAAAAATAGTAAAATCATGAATAGAGGATATACCAGTGGAATGAGAGCGATGAGACTCCTCTTGAACCAGTATGGAGTATGCCTGGTTAACAGATAGTAACGATTTCATAGAAGAATTTGACTACGAACGATGGAATACGACTCATTTAAACCCATCAAGAACTGAAAAAATACGTTGTTGAAGAGCATTAGTGGTATTTTGTTGAGCATTGGCATAATCACACGAAGGAAAAGGCACCAAGGAACCACATTCATCCCATAGAAGTTTCAATTTGGTGAAATAGGATGAAATTGAAGAATCCCCTTGAACAAGGGTTGTAATTTCTCGGTGTAGAAAATAAACCCGAGAGCCATCAACTTTTGTCAAAACGCTTTTTCAAATCAGACCACACAATAGCAACAGTAGAAGAAAAAATAATACCAGCGAAAAGATCCTTGCTAATAGAATTAATCAACCAAGAGATCACAATCGCGTTACACCGATCTCATTGAGGTTGAAGCTTCTCAACAAAATCAGATCGACGATAAACCCCATCAATAAACCCTAATTTATTCTTCGCAAGAAGGGAAATACGCATAGACCTACTCCAAATGTTGTATCATGAACGCCAGTGAGCTGGTGAGAAACAAGAACGGCACCTGGTGTATCGGACGGATGCAAAGACAAGGGATGCGTGAAATCAATCTCTGAAATATCTTATGGAGGCATATCAAGGAAGAAACAAAGAAAAAATCAAAAGATTCGCAGTAAACAAACACAAACTCTAGAAACAAAAACTAGAATAGGGAAAGTTTTTGCACGGTGAGAGTTGCCAGAGAAAGAAAAGAGAATGGAAAATTTGGAATATTAAAAAATAAGCCCAACAACCCAAGAGCCCAGAAAGTAACGTTTGATACCATGTTAAAAATGAATAATACCTCAATTTTTATTTCTTACCCAAATAAACTTACATACAAATGTATTTATACAAGAACTAGATATCTAATTGACTTACAAACTAACTAAAACAAACAAACTAACTTTCTAACTGCACTAACAGAATAACTATTTTCTATAATTTTATTATATCATAGTCAGTAAGTTAACGTTCAGCTCAGAATATCATCAATGTTTTAACATAAAAAGAAGAGTTTGGAACATAATGAATAGTCAAATAACTATTTTATAACTTTTAATAGTTAAGAGACTTAATAAAGCAATACCCTATAGTCGGAGACCATTTATGTACTTTACTCATAAATATAATGGTTTAAGTTTTATTAATAATTTTATTTAGTAAATGACTATATATAAAATATGTGTGTCTATTTCTATTATATTTGTGTTATTTGTTTTGGTTGATAATTTGGGTAAAAAGATTATGATTATAGGCGGTTCATCCTTTTTAGATGGAATGAAGAGTTATAATCAGTTGTCTGAAGAAAGGAGGAAAATGATTGAATAATGAACAATGTGTCTGGATTTTTTTCCCTTTTCTTCAGTCTTGTTTGTGTGAGTATATATATCTTAGAGACTAAATAATAGGATGTCTAATGTTAGTCCTAAGGTTGATAGTACGATAATAGGGTGGCTAATGTTAGTCTTAGGATTAATTATTATTAATTTGTTGGTAATGGTAGATTTATTGTAAGATAATAGATTTAATTGATGATATGAGATTGGTAGCAGTCATATGTAGAGATTATAGTTAAGTAGAAAAATATTTTCTAATGAATTTTAAGATATCTTAAAGAAAATTCTGTGTTGAGAAGTAGTTTTTGGAAAGTTTGTTAGTTGTTAACAATTAGTTAGTAGTTAGTTAGCAATTAGTTAGTAAATCAGTTATTGCAATTGAATTGTATAAATATAGTATTGTACTAAGTATTTTAGAGTAATAATAAAATGAGGTATTTTTTACACACGTGTCTTAACATGATATCAGAGGAAAGGTCTCGGTTTGTTGCTCGATCTTTCTAATTTTTTCTTGGTTCTTTCCTTATCATTTTCTTTACCTTTCTCCTCTTTCTCTATGAATTCGATTAATTTCACCCATAATCTTTATCTTCATCTATCTGATATGGCTAGAACTGTGTTGGTTTCACATCAATTGACTAGGATTGAAAATTATAATCTATGGAGTCATTCAATTCGGATTGCGTTGTTGGAGAAGAAAAAATTAGGATTCATCCTTTTTAGATGGAATGAAGGGTTATAATCATTTGTCTGAAGAAATGAGGAAAATGATTGAATAATGAACAATGTGTCTGAATTTTTTTCCCTTTTCTTCAGTCTTGTTTGTGTGAGTATATATATCTTAGAGACTAAATAATAGGATGCCTAATGTTAGTCCTAAGGTTGATAGTATAATAATAGGGTGGCTAATGTTAGTCCTAGGATTAATTATTATTAATTTGTTGGTAATGGTAGATTTATTGTAAGATAATAGATTTAATTGATGATATGAGATTGGTAGCAGTCATATGTAGAGATTATAGTTAAGTAGAAAAATATTTTCTAATGAATTTTAAGATATCTTAGAGAAAATTATGTGTTGAGAAGTAGTTTTTGGAAAGTTTGTTAGTTGTTAACAATTAGTTAGTAGTTAGTTAGCAATTAGTTAGTAAATCAGTTGTTGCAATTGAATTGTATAAATACAGTATTGTACTAAGTATTTTAGAGTAATAATAAAATGAGGTATTTTTTACACACGTGTCTTAACATGATATCAGAGGAAAGGTCTCGGTTTGTTGCTTGACCTTTCTAATTTTTTCTTGGTTCTTTCCTTATCATTTTCTTTACCTTTCTCCTCTTTCTCTATGAATTCGATTAATTTCACCCATCATCTTTATCTTCATCTATCTGATACGACTAGAATTGTGTTGGTTTCACATCAATTAACTAGGATTGAGAATTATAATCTATGGAGTCATTCAATTCGGATTGCGTTGTTGGCGAAGAAAAAATTAGGATTCATCCTTTTTAGATGGAATGAAGAGTTATAATCAGTTGTCTGAAGAAAGGAGGAAAATGATTGAATAATGAACAATGTGTCTGGATTTGTTTCCCTTTTCTTCAGTCTTGTTTGTGTGAGTATATATATCTTAGAGACTAAATAATAGGATGCCTAATGTTAGTCCTAAGGTTGATAGTACGATAATAGGGTGGCTAATGTTAGTCCTAGGATTAATTATTATTAATTTGTTGGTAATGGTAGATTTATTGTAAGATAATAGATTTAATTGATGATATGAGATTGGTAGCAGTCATATGTAGAGATTATAGTTAAGTAGAAAAATATTTTCTAATGAATTTTAAGATATCTTAGAGAAAATTCTGTGTTGAGAAGTAGTTTTTGGAAAGTTTGTTAGTTGTTAGCAATTAGTTAGTAGTTAGTTAGCAATTAGTTAGTAAATCAGTTGTTGCAATTGAATTGTATAAATACAGTATTGTACTAAGTATTTTAGAGTAATAATAAAATGAGGTATTTTTTACACACGTATCTTAACATGATATCAGAGGAAAGGTCTCGGTTTGTTGCTCGACCTTTCTAATTTTTTCTTGGTTCTTTCCTTATCATTTTCTTTACCTTTCTCCTCTTTCTCTATGAATTCGATTAATTTCACCCATCATCTTTATCTTCATCTATCTGATACGACTAGAACTATGTTGGTTTCACATCAATTGACTAGGATTGAGAATTATAATCTATGGAGTCATTCAATTCGGATTGCGTTGTTGGCGAAGAAAAAATTAGGATTCATCGACGGTGATTGCGGTCGTGATGATTTCGGTGAGTTTCTTCAATCACAGTGGGATCACTGTAATGCGATTATTCTTTCGTGGTTGCTGAATACTGTAAGTGTTGAACTTTCTGCTGGGTTAGTGTTTGCATCTACTACTGCGTTTGTGTGGAAGGATTTGAGAGAGCGTTTTAGCAAGATTGATGGCTCTCGAATATTTTTCTTGCATCGTGAGGTTGCTCTTTTTACTCAGGGAGACTCTTCTATTTCTACTTATTATTCGCGTCTCAAGCTTCTTTGGGATGAATACAGTGCGTTAATACCTGTTTCTTCTTGTAATTGTGCTGACTCTTATCATGTCTTAAATCATCTTCTTCAACAACGCTTGTTTTAGTTAATGGGTCTGAATGAGACGTATTTTGTAGTTCAGAGCCATATCCTTCTTATGGATCCACTTTCATCGGTTAATAGTGCTTATTCCATGGTGGTTCATGAGGAATCACAACGGTGCTATTCATCAGGTGTTTCACCTATTTATGACTCTGCTGCAATGTACTCAAACTCATCTAATGTTCGTCGTGCAAGATACAATGATGTTTGTGATTTTTGCAAGATTCGTGGTCGTAAGCGTGAATAGTACTATAGGCTTAATGGTTTCCCTTCTGATTTCAAGTTCACAAAGGGCAAGAAGAATTCCTCTGCCATGATTGTTAGTTCTGAGTAGCCTGATACTAATTCTGACTCCACTTCCTTGGCTACTCCTTTGGCTCCAGTGTTTACCACAGATCAATATAATTGTCTGTTGGGGCTTCTCAACAAAGATACTTATGATTCTAGTGATGTTGTTGCTACCGATTTTGCAGGTATGGTTCATGATGGTTTACCTGCTTCTAAAACTGGTTCGGTTACATGGATTCTTAACACTGGTGCTATTGACAATATGTTGTCTGACTTTAAATGCTTGAGTAATCCAGTTGCATGTTCTTCATGTTTTATCCATCTTTTGAATAGTAAAACTTTTCCAATAACACACATTGGTTCTTATTCTTTTGATTCTCTTCATTTTTTACATAATGTCCTATATGTGCCTTCATCCACTCACAATTTGCTATATGTTTCCAAATAATTTCTTGATTTGAATTGTATTGTTCAATTTTATCCTGATTTTTGTATCTTTCAGGATCTCTCCACTAGCAAGATGCTGGGGATTGGTAGGAAACAAGGATGCTTGTATGTTCTTAAGTCATATGGTTTTTTCCTAGTCCTGCTTCTAAAGTTTCCAATATGTATTTCAATATTAAATCTCATTGTATATATTTTGTTGATAATAAAACTTCTATTTGGCATGCTCGGTTGGGTCATGCTTCTTTCTTGAAATTGCATCATATGCTTTTGATTAATTGTAAATTGGATTCTTCTATCATTCATTCTTGTTTTATTTGTCCCTTAACCAAACATATTCGTTTACCATTCCCGATTAGTTAGTCTAGGTCTAGTGTTCATTTTCAATTGATTCATATGGACTTATGGGGCATGTATAGGATTTCTACGTATTGTGGTCATAGCTACTTTCTTACAATTGTTAATGACTGCATGAGAATGACATGGGTGTATTTGTTAAAGCTTAAGTATGATGCTCTTATCTCTTTAAGAAAGTTTTTTTCCTTAGTTCTTAATCATTTTCAGGCCTCTATTAAAATAATTCATAGTGAAAATGGGTCTGAGTTTTTTAGCACAGAATGGGGTTGTTCATCAGTCTTCTTGTGTTGACACTCCTCAGCAGAATGGGGTAGCTGAAAAGAAGCATAAACATCTATTGGAAGTGACTCGTGCACTTCGTTTTCAGTGTCAAGTACCTATTAAGTTTTATGGAGAGTGTGTCTTAGCTGCTTGTTACATAATTAATCGACTTCCTTTTGTTGTTCTTGATTGGAAATCTCCTTATGAATTGTTTCATCATCAGCCACCATCTTTGTCTCATTTAAAAGTTTTTAGTTACCTGGGTTATGCTACTAATACTAAACCTCGTGACAAGTTTTTTCCTAGAGTTTTTCCTTTAGTTTTCATGGGATACTCTGTTACTCAAAAGGGATATTTGATGTTTAGCCTTGTTTTTAAGACATTTTTTGTTAGTAGGGATGTTCGTTTTCATGAAAATTATTTTCCTTTTCATTCTCCTGAGTTGTCATCCAAGTTATTTTCTTCTCAACCTTTTGTTCCTGATTCTGAATTTTTTGTTCCTAAGTTGTCTTCAACATATATTTCTTATGGTCATCATGATTTGTCTTCTCAGCAGTCTCAGTCTGTTAATTCTTCTAATGATCCTCGTTCGGTGTCTTCTGCATCAATTTCTTGTTCTTCTCCTCATGTTGTTGTTCCAGTTGATCAAGTTGTTAGGAGATCTTCTAGGGTGTCAAAGCCTCCTCTTTGGTTAAATGAGTATGTTTCCTGCCAATCATCCACCTCTAGCTCTTATCCCATTTCGAATAACATTTCTTATTCTCATATTCCTTTTCACGCTCAATCTTTCCTTTCTTCTACTTCTATCATTGAACCTACTAGTTATAATGAGGCCATTCAAGACCCTTTATAGATTAAGGCCATGAAAGAGGAGATTCAAACATTAGAGTCAAACAATACTTGGTGTGTGGTTCCTTTACCACCAGTGAAGGTTTCATTGGATGCAAATGGGTATATAAGGTTAAGTTTATATCCAATGGCGAGGTTGAGCGCTACAAGGCGCGTTTGGTTACGAAAGGTTACAATCAACGAGAGGGTGTAGATTATGTTGAGACTTTATCACCTGTTGCTAAACTTGTTACAGTGAGAACTGTCTTAGCCCTAGCTTCTATGCAATATTGGTCTTTGTTTCAAATGGATGTGTACAATGCCTTTCTTCAGGGCAATTTGATTGAGAAGTTTACATGAAGTTACCTCAGAGATTCTGCAGCCAGAGGAGAACATGGTTTGTAGACTGCAAAAGTCTATTTATGGCATCAAACAAGCTTCTAGGCAATATAACATGAAGTTGACTGAAGCTTTGATTACTACTGGATACATTCAAAGTAAGTTTGATTACTCACTTTTTACAAAAAGAGAAAGAACAATCATAGTGATCATGCTTATATATGTTGATGATTTATTGATTACTGGGAATGATGTTGCAATGGTAGATGAACTGAAAGGAATTTTGCATGCTAATTTCAGAATGAAGGATTTAGGGGAATTTAAGTATTTTCTTGGTTTTGAAATACTTAGATCTAGTGAAGGTATTTTGTTAAACTAAAGGAAGTATGCACTAGAGCTCATTGAAGAAACATGAATAGGAGGGGCTAAACATGTTTGCACTCCTATGGAACAGAATGTTAAATTTACTTCTGCTAATTATGACTCTAAATTGATAGAAAGTGGTGAGAAGAAGATAGATGATGAAATGTTGCAGAATGAAAAGGAAGTCTTCCAGAGGTTAATAGGAATATTAATCTATCTTACTCATACAAGACCATATATTACTTATGTGGTACATCATCTAAGTCAATTCATGCAGCAACCCAAAAGATCACATTTAGAATCAATACTTTGAGTTGTTAAGTATATAGAAAAGAATCATGTTCAGGGAATTTACTATCTTCTGAAGGACAATATCAACTAACAACTTTTTGTGATGCTGATTGGGCAATTTGTTTGATGACAAGGAAATCAATTATTGGTTTCTGTGTTAAACTTGGAAATTCTTTAATTTCCTGGAAGTTAAAGAAACAGAATACCATAGCAAGATCATCAGCAGAGGCAGAGTACAAAAGTATGGCAACGGTAGCAGCTGAAATTGTATGGTTAAGAGGTTTGTTGATGGAATTGGGTGTCAAGGCCTTGCAACCGGCTAGACTTTATTGTGACAGATTGCATCAAATCCAGTATTTCATGAAAGAACAAAACATATTGATATAGATTTTCATTTTATTCAAGAGAAAATACAAGAAGGGGTAATCTGCACATATTATATTTCATCAGCAAATCAATTGGCTAACGTTTTGACCAAGGCTTTGGGAGCACAACAATATGAATATTTAATTTCCAAGTTGGGAGTCAAGGATATCTTTAGACTACCAACGTGAGGGGGAGTGTTGAGAAGTAGGTTTTGGAAAGTTTGTTAGTTGTTGACAATTGGTTAGTAGTTAGTTAGCGATTAGTTAGTAAATCAGTTGTTGTAATTGAATTATATAAATACAATATTGTACCAGTGGCGGATGCACTAAGCCCCCATAGGGACCAAGTGCATCCCCATTATTTTATAATTGTGATTAAATTTAGTTTAATGTGTTAAGGAAAAAAGAAAAAAATTACAATTTTTCACACCCATTTTTTTAAGAAAAGAAAATTAAAATTTTGGAATTCATTTCTTCAATTTCTGGATCCGGTACTATATTGTACTAAGTATTTTAGAGTAATAATAAAATGAGGTATTTTTTACACACGTGTCTTAACATTCTGAAAATTTTAAGGCCTCTTGTATGAATAAAATAATCATGGTGCATATAGATAAATAAAAGTATAATTTAGGGAGAAGATAAAACGAGTTTGATTTTATATTAGTTGTCACGAAGCATTTTGAAGATGCTTAAGATGTGGAATAAAAATGGGTAATGGTGGCAAAGTGGGTGGGCGGGTTGATTGATTGATTGATTGAATTCAGCTGGTTTCAATTCATTTTATCCCCTCCCTGCTCTGATTGGGGATCAAAAGGTGTCCCACTCCTCCAATCTAATCTCTTTCTCTTCTCTTCTGAACAACTCCAAAAGCATTTTAAAACTCTTAAAGGAACCCACAAAGTATGCCAATATTGACTAGGCAATAAATAAAACGCAAAGTAATATATAAGTTGATTTAATAAGACTTGAGCTATATATATTATTTTTATTATTATCATTATTCCAATGTGTTTCCACAACTCAATTGAATATTAGATGCAAAGATATAAGCTCACTGTGTATATATTAATGAAATAATATTCTCATGCTCCGATGTTGCCTCAATTATATGAGCAAGTTAATGATGTAGTTTGCAGCACCATTTTGAAGAAGGGATCATGACTTAAATGGTTTTGTTCATAAGACAATTAATCGAACCTTAATAATAATTTTATTATTTGTGTCAAAAAATGTTTTATACGATCGAATGATATTATATTATTCGAAAACATCTTATGTCTTATTATATGGGTTCTCACCCCTACTAAATGCAAACAATTTGATTTTTTTTGGGTTGGTTGCTCATGGCTATTTATTTATTGTGTGATCTCTTAATAATTTTCTGTACGAATAGTCGAATAGTATGAATCTTCACTCGAAATGTTGAGAATATCTTTATTGAAATATAGAAGATAAAATCTCTTAGTTAAATTGAGTATAGATAATCTAAACACACAATATCGATTATATTAGGGTTTAACTGACTATACAAGTAATAAATTTTAAAGAATGTCGAAAATTTTCAATAAAAGTGAAAACTCCAGAATGTTGGAGGGTGTTGGAAGGCACTGGGAAATTTTCAAATCCATCGGATGGAATAAACATGTGTAATTACTTATATATGAGAGCAATAAACTAAGTTATAAAAGTTGGCTACCGAGCAATAATATAACAAAATCAGGAATTAATTTCACATGTTCATTGCTTACTATATATACTATTAGTGGAAAATGTGGTTCTACTGATGATGGTGTGATAAGGACATGGCAAACCGTGATTGCTGGTTGCATGTTGCACCATCACTTTCAAATTAGTGGAGCCAAGCCAATGCTCAATTGTCAACAATAAGCCCCATCTTGTATTCGCCATCTCTAAAAGCTTCCTGCAATCTTTAGCTTACATGTGTAATTATTACCAATTATGATGCCCTTTCAATTTCCCTACTCCAACATTTTCTTTGGAGCATATAATATAATACGATATTAATCATTTTATTTTAATTTAATAATATAAATATTTATTATTGAATTATTTTTTATTTTGTTTTTGATAAAATTTAAATTGTAGAGGTTCTTTAGAAAATTTAATGTTTAATTTTAGTAAATCAATTAATAATCAGTTATATAATTGGCTAAAGATGTATTGTAGGCGTCCATTGCTAATTGAGCCCCCGTTTAGTGGGAAGCTGAATGACCATTGAAGCTATTAAGGGAAAATTAAAAATCTAAAAAGTCTAAATTAAGTCGTATATCCTAAACTATGAATGTCTTAAAATTTCAAAATTAAGGAGAAGAAAACAAAATTACACTACCGATAACTTAATTACGTGATGACTTAAATTTGTAGGGAAGTCGACCCTTAATAGCCATCTCAAATTCAATGAAACATGACAATTTATAGTGCATCAAAGGCTTTACAACAGCAGAGGATGTACTTAACGACCAAATACATTAAATCTATCAACAAAACTGGATTGAACAAATTCATGGTACTGGGAGATAATACAAAGGCGTGCCAAGAAACCAGGGGTTGCTGCTCACGGTGTTTGATACCAAGTCAAGCTTGAATATTACTAAACTCTACTCAAACTTAAAAACTTAAAATATAAACTCAACTAAAAAATATACGAGTCAGCTCAACTCAAACTCAAAAAAAAAAATATTAAAACTTGACTAAAACTCAAAAAAACTCATATTCAAAAAATATTCAAGAACTCTATTAAAACTCGAGATTCAACTCAAATTCAAACTCAAGGCCTAAGAAGGCGTTTGGAAATAATTTTCAACCAGCAATAGACACGCCTCGGTTCGAATTTAGCTGCGTCATTACCCCCAATACATTGATGCCTGAAACCCGCGTATCCTCTCCTTTTATAATATCCCCAGCGCAAAACTGCCTTAAACCTACCGATGTGGGATACTGGATTGTGTTGCAGAGGGGACACGCCTTTCTGTAGTGAAGAGTGCAGGCAAGAACAAATCGACATGGATGAAGCCATGGAAAAGAATAGGAACCTCTGTTCATCAATGAGAGCTTTGAGAAAGAAAGATCAAAGGAAGTCTGAAGATTACCCCTTCCGAACAGGCACTGTTGCAGCTGCCTGAAGGAAATAAAACAACATATATACCTGAATAAATGGAGATCCATCAAGAAGAACAGAAGGCTATCTTGAGGGGTTCTTTTTTATCCCCTTTTTCTCCTTCAAGAAAACAATATATACTAAGACTTAAACTTTGAATGTTGTGCTAATGTGCGGGTCTGTACGAGAATCATGTTTTTTTTTTCTTGACAAATACTGATGCATAAATGAAAAGAATGGTGTGAAGAGAAATGGTGAGAAGAGTGGTTTTTTAGGCTCTTCTTGGGTATATTTCTGTACTAATTTGTATGGTAATGTAAATGGAACTTAGTAAAGATGTTACCCTTGTGTTGCTTAACATGCTCATTAAAAGAGTGAAAGGAAGACAAAATGCTTTTGTTTGTATTTTTCTGGTGCAATGCTTTTGCTTCTGAGTTGAGCAACCTGAGAATTCTTGTTTTCTTTTTGACCAAAATTGCATTAGAAATGTAAACCCAACTTTTTGACTATTTTGTTCAAAGAAGGAAGTTAGTTCGGATGGTACCGGAAAGAAATCGAAGTCAAATGACCATAATAACACCCAAACATGCAAGGGAAGGATTTAGACATGTCACGTCAAACAAAAGCTACTTAGGAAGCTTAAAGAGTAGCTCATTTAACATGAAGTCAGATTACACATCAAATACCAACAATATCATTACTGCATGATATGTGTTCTTCATGAATTGCCCTATTTCCATGTATAAAAGACTTATACATTTTTAGCTTTGTGTTGACGATTCAAAAATCACAAGATTCTATATCTGGAGCGGATCCGTTCAATTCGGAGCCAAGGAATTATAAGTACCACTCAAGAAGAGAGAAGTTAAAGCAAACTTCTAATTCCCGACCCAAAAAGTGAACATCATACATCTTAAGTTGACATCATGTAAATTAATACTGTCCAATAGTGTATTTTTAATATATTTTTAATAATGTAATTTTAAAAAATCTAAAATTATAATATAACATTTTTTTCGACGAGTTTTTCGAGTCGAGTATCGAGTAGCTCGTTTTAGCTCGTTAAGAATTCGAGTCGAACTCGAGCTCGAGTCGAGTCCATTCGATCCGAGTATTTATCGAGCCTTGATCGAGTCGATCTCGAGTAGCTCACGATCTGTCTCGTCTCATTTACAGCCCTGAAGCAATTAGTAGTGATCATCTTGTTTTATAATCAGAGAGGTAAATATACTAATCCGTAAAATTAACAAGTAAAAGAGATGTTCAAGAATTTAAAAACGATGATGTTGTATATCTTATTAAAACACTATGAAATTTCAAATCACCTCCGATAGGAAAAGGTCATGTCGATTTCAACAGCTATATCTTAGGATTATATTTTTGCACGTGCATGATGCATGCAGTATAAGAGAACAGGTATGTACGTAAACTAAACACATGGAAAACGATCATCAGTTTTTTAATCTGTAGGATGTGTCTAGGTTGTAGAAGACATCTTTACCATAAACCACGATTACAAGGCTAGGCTACCACTCAGCACTCGGCTGTCAAAACCCAGTAAATCGAACTTATTTATAAATTTTCCATTATAAGGGAATAATTGATTCAGATATCAGAATTGCTATCCACTTAGTCATGTAAACTTGAATAATAGATATCAAATCTCAAAACAGTTTCAGAATTTCTCATTGTTGGCTGCGAATAGAATTAAACTCGTATTCGTTAGTAATTTTAATTTACTTGGGTGTGTTTTTAATCCATAAACAATTAGTAATATTACACTACAGGTTTCAAAAGTATACATCTCCCCATCTACAAAGGAAAAAAAGTCTAACAACCCATAAATTTCATTCTTAACAAAGGTTTTGAAAACAAAGTCATCATTCCTCTTCAGCAGCCTCAGCGGCAGCAATCTCAGAATCTAATTTGTTTATTAGCTGCTCACTTGCATGTTTTGCTACAGATATCATGTCAAGGATGATACTCGGATCTAGGCCTGCACCGCCCCGTTTCGTAAGACCACAAACATGCCCTTTCCTGTTAACAGAAATGGAGACAGCTGAGCTCATTTGTGATTCCTCTTCTGCTGTAGCATCGACAATATAGTGCTTCCCCACCTAATCAATGAGTGAAATGCAAGAAAATGAAGATCAGACAGGAAATATTTTAGACAATTGACAAAAATGATACCAACCAATAAACTGCTTTACCTTCGTTAGTGTAACTATGACAGGAATCCCGGATGTGTCAAACTGTAGAAACTCTTCCTCACTAATGTTGACTTCAGGTTGTTCATCACCTGCCATCTCGGCTGCAACATCGACCTTAGGAATGCCAGTATTGCTTAAAGCAGCCTTTGCAAAAACCAAAGTCAAGTGGTTAATATTTTTTAAAAGTTTGAGAACCAGTACAATCACCAAATGTATCAAAGTAAACTAACGAAAAGTCATTTTACAAAGGTGAAATAGAAAAGGAGACGGATAGAAAAGAACTTTGATTAGTTTTGGGACAAAAGCTATTTACTTCAACCCAAAACTTAATGTGAAGAACTTACGTAAACACTACACAACTTGCGTACACCTCAGCATCCCAGATAGGATACAGGTGATCAAAATATTGAAATAAAAATCGGGTTACTCGAGAAGATAATCATTACGAGTTGATTATCAGGCAAATTTTCACGGTATTTGACAAAACAACTATAGAAGACAGGCTCGAGCATGAATGATTCTGAGCTCATTTCCACCTAATAATTACATTTAAAATTGCTTTCCAATACTTTCCATTAATTTGAAATTTAAACCCGAATCAAGAGAGAATAATACAATTTTGAGTAGGTATTACCTTAATGGCAGCAGCAAGGGCATCTAGCAAATTCCCATCTGAACTAATAACAAGACCATCAACATAGAGATCCCAACACACTTTTCCTTCCACAACTACCAGAGATGTAGGATCAATTCCAGCTCCTGGAATATATGGACTAAGATAATTACATACTCAAAACTAAAGAAAAGTAACGAAATATAAAATAACAACATAGTACAGAGAATAACCATTTGTAAGAATGTCTACCTGCTCCACTTTTACCACCCAAGAGGCACCGTTCCAGAGCAACTGAGAGCTCTGTTGACAACTCCTCACCCCCTCTACCCTGTGAAAAATAAAATACAAGAATTTTAATGCATAAAACAAAGTGAGTAATGGATTATGAATGACATTAAAGAGGATTAAAGATGGACAAGCATAGCTAAGTCATCTTACATAGTAGAATGTATGAAAATGAGAAAAGAAGAACATAAAGACTAGAACACTGGTAGTCCTTCCCATTACAGATGCCCATTTTCTTTTAAGCAAAAAGGAGAGAATCGCATTAAACAATCAACCCCTACAAAAGGATGGCAACTAGCCATTTACAAATTCTTCATAAAGATCATGTTATCCGAGGAAGATAATTAATAATTGCATACATGGATGTTTAAGTATACGTATCATAAAAACACTCATTATACCTTCTATGTAAACAAATTTGCAGTATTGCAATATTGCAATATTACCTTCATCAACATTAACAAGAAAATTCTCTATTTATTTTTCTTTACAAAAAACACTAGCAAGGAAATCAAATGAAGCACAAAAATATTCATGTGAATTCAACTAATTCAATCAACAAAAAGAAAAGATTTCACTGGTAAAGCAAAAACCACCTCAAACATTGGTGCTGCAGTTGGACTACAATCAACAAACATAGCAATCTTTCCTTTGTCAGGTTGCAATGCACTGGGTTTTCCGAGTTCAGCCTGCAACAGCATAAAATAGTAAAAACATATTCCCTTAAGACAAGAAGAAAACAAAAATAATATATAAATTTTGGCATCTAATGAAGTATACCTTGACACTGGCAACAACATCAGTTGCACCTAGCCTAACTCTCGCCGAACCATGTGCCTGTCACAATACCCTTCAATGAAAATTCAAATTAAAAAAAGAAAGGTAAACATGCATATTGTTGTCGTTTTGGAAAATTGTGAGAAGGTTCCAGACCTGAGGAATGATTCCAGTTTCAACATATATGGGTCGATAGGTTAACCTTTTTCTACCATCTAAACGAAGGTCTTGGGCAATTCCACCTTGTATGAAATGCTTTTCTCCAGCAGAAAGTCCCACCATTTCTGTAATTCCAGACAAAAACAGAGGAATTAAAAGCTAATCAAATTGATATTTTTGATGAAAGGACAAGCCAAAAGGAATAGTGGTGTAATCAAGCTAAGCTCGAGCTTGATTCAGGACTCGGCGTTTGATACTCAGCATGAGCTCAACTGAACATCATTTTAAAGCTCAAGCTTGAGCTCGATAAGTTTGTTTACCTATTCTAGTACTCAAACTCAGCTTGATTAAGCTTGTTTAATTAAAGCTCAAGCTTGAGCTTGAATTGTGTAACTATTGCATATAAAATTTTTATATTAGTTAAAGGGGCAGCCATTAGTTAAAGTTAATAAATTATTGGTTTTTTTAACATGACACGATAATAAAAATAAACTAAATAAAAAGAATTCAATAACCGAATTTAAATACTTAAAATATAAACAAAGTTCTCATCAAAGTATCAAATACAACAACATTAGTCCATAAAATTCTTTCAAATTACTAACATAAATTTAAAATCATAAGTATATAGTTTTTAGCACACACAAAAATATAACATGCTATTCAATACTTCAAGAATACAAATCCACTCGAATTTTCTCCATCAAGCATACAAAAAGGAATAACAATTAAAATAACCTTATGCACATTGGATTTCATTCTTCAGTTAACCTTGTATTTCTACTAATCAATCAACATAAATGCTTATATTTGTTGGGTCCTAAAAGGGTTTAAAAAATAATTATCTTATAAATTTATAAAAAAAAAAATACATTATTTTAATAAAGCAATCATATTTATGTCTATCGTAATACATTTGCAACCTAATTAATAGGTCAACTAAGTCAAAATCACCTAAGAAATAATACATCAACTGATACTCTGCTTACAGTCTATGGAATGTAATTGACAGAATTCCATGTTTTCAAGCCAAATCACTCATTGGGTATTAA